>NW_010431630.1:8500-28889 GCF_000710305.1 Buceros rhinoceros silvestris
GGAAGCAAAGCCCACATGTATTAGCTGGAACATATGGCAGAGTTTGGCTGAAGCTCATAGGTTGTGAAGGCCAAATACTCACTTGTAGCTTCTTGTTCACTTCAGAAAAAAAAAGTGGAGAAAAACATGTTCTTTCAGGATTGGATGAAAGGCTGAGTCTGTGCTCATGCTGAGATGTGAAGTAGATAGGGTGCGGGACAGCACACTGCCATGCTGTCGTGCCGAGGAACATGTCCCCTTCCAGTGCAGAAGTGACAGGCTGGCCATTGAGAGTGGGTCTGGTGGCAGCTGCCACCTCCCTCTGCTCTCTGCCGTCATGCTAGTTCTCAGGTCAGGCAGAGTCTGCAGGCAGCTCGGCAGCATGTCATTAGCAGCAGGAGCACAGAACAGTTGGCAGGTTTTAAATGTGGAGTAGCCACTGCAAGAGGCATTTCTGTCTTTATAGCACTAAAGGTTTTATTAAGGGTGTGGGGAACATCTAGGAGGAGAAAATGATGATGTTGTCAGGAGTGGACTGTGCACCACCAAAAGGTATCTCTGTCTCAAGAGTTTTGCACCAAGGCACTGAGACCAGATCTGTGCAGTGAATGTTTTCCCTGAGCATGCTGAATGACAGGGACTTTTATGGGAGAAGCGTTCAGTGCTCCCAACCTGGGCTTTATGTCCGAAGCCAAACTCATGCTTGCACCTTTAAAAAAAAAAAAAAAAAATCTTGATTCCATTATAGCAAGTTGCATCCTTAGGGTATGGAGTTACAACATGGTAGCAGATCAGAAATGTCTTTGGGGGATGCTGCTGGCTCCAGGGAGCAAAGCCACCCTCGGTCTTGCATGTGCTCCCCTCCCTCTCAGCAAGGGATTTTTCAATGGAATTTAAACAAAAAAAAAAAAATCAGAAAAATCACAAAAATGCTTGGTGGACACCAGCGTGCTGCTTTTCACCATGTTTTTTCCAAACTAGCTGCAGTCGTGGCCTTGATCTCACATAGCGTCCCTGCTAAAAGACAAGCCTGAGACCATGCTGTGTGTCAAGGTTAGAGGCAGGAGCACTTGAATTCGGAGAGCCTCTGCCTGTAGCTTTGCTGCAAAAGGAAAGGGTGGGTAAATCCTGTGAGAGAGTATTGGAGGTAGGTCACTGCCTAAACCCACAGCTCTTTGAGGTCGAGGCTGCACTCCCAAGGATGTGATGGGGAGATGTGCTGGAAGGGAGAGGAGTTCATAGCCCAGGACTGTGGGTACAACTTCTTTTGAAGATGGAGCCAGCCGTATCCCTTCCCAGAAAAGATCAGTGTGGTACAGAGAGAAAGAGCTTGGAAAATATCCTTCAAATATTTGCTGAAGGTGTTGCTGCGCCTGCCCAGGGTCTGAAGCAGAGTCTGTTGGTTCCCCTGCTTAGAAAGCTCTGTTTTTAAAGTGGCTTTTGCCAAGGCACTGCCTGTTCTAAGGCTTATATATATTCTGGGGCATCCATGTCCTGAGTTACTCCATCTTTTTGGAAGCGGATGAAGAACCATAAAGTTTCATTGAAGTGGTCTGAAAGGAAGAGCACTGACTTGCAGTATGTTACACTGTGCTGCTGGTGGAAAAGATTTTCCTGTCCAGGGCTGTCAGCCTTATCCGAAGGATCTGTGATTGAGCAAAATATTTTAGTAATGGGGAGGAAAAAGCATTGTGTTCCCATTTTTCTTACTTACAGAGCTGTGTAATAAGTGGATTTTTTTAATGCACTGGTATTTCCAATATGCTTTATTGAACATAACAATTTCATTATGTTCTTGAGAGTCTTTCTAGGGATGATCTTGAAGATGTATAGGTAGGTGGTAAGGGATTGATTTTTTTTTTTTTTTTTTAGAGCTCTATTAAACCTCATTCTATTTTAAGGAAGCTAGAATTAGTTTAAACCCCATTATTTTCAGAGAGTTCATCTCACCCATGTCCCTTTCAAGTGTGTGGAAAAGCATCCTATGTGCCAGGGCTACTGGTCTCTGTGCTATAGGGGCTGAGAATGGACAAGAGTTGTCTCACATGTGAGCAGCACTGATCTTGGGGAGCTGTTCACAGGCTGTTAATTAAGAGCTGTGAGATGCACTGATCTCCAGAGATGGGTGAGAGAAGACTGTTTTTTTTAGAGCGGACTCCCATTGCTTTTAGGAAAGCCTTGGTGATGTTCCCAAGACCTGCTGATCTCTCCTACTGAGAGCAGAAGGTAGGGACAGGGTTTGCTGCAGCTTCAGTGAGTGGTGCTGATGCCTCTTGTGCAGAGTCCGCACACCGTGAATAGGCACTTCAGGGTGCTGCAGTGACTACAAATCCCCATTGTGGGCTGTTGGGGAAGCTGGTCTGCAGCCTTGCAGGGACTGGTCCAGCACTCCCATCCCTGGGGCAGGCAGAGGGTACCTATTTCACAGCATTCCATGCAGCCGAGAGGCTGGTCAGTGTGGTGCAGAAGGTGTTAAGCCACACCAGGTTGTCTCTGAACGGATTCAGTGAGGGGATGAGTGGGACAAAATGCAGCTCCCGGCACCAGCATTACTGGCATCGGTGGGACTGGGGCACCTGACAGCCAACACAGCTTCCTCAAGCAGGCAGCATGACAAGGGTTGAATTGCTCTTGCATTTGGTCACTTCTGTGCCCTTTGCTGTAAATACTAAAGTCTTCTGGCAGCAGGTAGTTCCCCTCATCTCTTGGTTGGCAGTCTAACTACCTTTCCTTTAACTTAAATATTGCATCCTGTGTCCAGATGCTGGTGGCTCTACTGTGTCTCTGGAGCTGGCAGTTACAGACTCACTGGCTGTGTCACTGCTCATTTGAGTTTGTCTCTTCCTCCAGCCAGCCACCTTGGCTCACTAGGGTACTGCTGATAAAACTTGATTTCAGACTGGATCCTTTTATAAGTTGGGCAGATAGCAAATAAAACTGCAGTGTGTTTCTCACTCAACAACTGTCAATTGCGTGTCCCTTCTGTACAGCCCAGTCTGTGCTCTGGGCTTCTGGTAGCTGTCTGTGAGCGTGTTTGGTGCGTTGTAAGGATGCAAAGGATATCCTCAGGCTCCCACCCCTCCTTACATCAGGTGGTCAGCTCCAGCACTGCCCACACAACTTTGCTTCTCTGATTTACCTGCCTCAGAGCTGCCCGTGCATCTTGCAGTCCCCTCTGCCCAGCTGCTGTGACCAACAGCACCCTGTTTTATCCACATGTGAATCCACTGGGCAGTTATTCAGCTCTAGGCAGCTAACCCTGTTTGCTGCAGAGCTCCATCCCTAGGTAACATCCAGCTGAAGCCTGGCTTAGGCAGGCTTCATGCAGCACTTGCACATATATGGGGGAGCTGAAGGTGTTGCACCCCTCCTCATGCTATCCTGTTCCTTCTGTTTCTGTGTGGTGTGCTTTCCCTGCCATCCTTCCTGCTGCTCAGGTTTGCTCTCTGCCACCCAAACTGGCTGAATCTTTCTCACTGTGACCTAAGCATTGCCTAGATCTGACTCGCCACTATATAAACATACACTCAGTGCTTTAATGTTGGATTAGGGTCTCATTCCAGTAGCCTCAATGACTTGGGTGTAACTGAGACACAATACGTGACATCGTGCCTGGTTGTTCCCCAGTGCCTGAGTGGGTAGTTCAAGCTTGGATGATGATAAGGCTGCAGTGAGCAGAGTGAGAGGAGATGTCTGGGGGAGGCAGCTCTGTAAGCCAGTGCTTTGCAGAGGACAAGGTTTGTAGCTCCCTGGCTGCTCGAGATGTGCAGGAGAGTTTCAGTTTTGGCAGGTGGACTCTCCACTGTGACAGCTGAAGCTCTGGGAGCTGAACTATTCTGATTCTTTGAATGTTCCCAAGCTCTCAGGTCTGAGCTTAACAAAAGGGATCTCTCCATCTTGAGGGACTCATTCCAGCCTGATTACTGTTTGGGTTTTAGATGTTCAGCAAAACAGTCCCTGGAAAATGACTTTTGCACTGTAGCACAAGGCTTCCACAGCGGTGTTTGTAACTCCAAATCACTGTTACTTTAATCAGCATACTTCTGTTTTCCAAATTTATTTTTGGATCCTTGCTGTGAAATTGAGCTAGATTATAGACTCCTAAAAACCCCATTTTTAGCCTCTAGTGTTTTTTTGAATCCAACCAAAATGAGATAGAGAGACCTGAACAGTCATTTGCCCAGACTTTTTCTTTGCAAGTTACAGCACTTGAAGTTGTCACTGGCCTGGCAGTGATGAGTGCCCCATTATCTTGGAAAACACAGTGTAAAAACCATACTGTCTGTCCTTCATGATGCTTTTGAGATATATTAGATAGGAAAGGTTTGCATGCTTCATGTTTACATCTTGTTTCTTTGCTTTTATTTTATGTGATGGATGTTACAATTTAGCTCCCAAGTGGAGCTCTCAAGCAGAGTCAGACGGTGGAGCCGTACTCAGAAAGGGCTCCAGTTCCTTGGGGATCTTCAGTGCTCCTCTTTGGGGTTGCTTTGTTATTGCAGCCAAGTAAGTAGGATTGGCAGTTGTGCTCTTAGGCTCCTCTCAGGTGTGCAGATACACATGGAGCTGGGGTGATGAAAAGGAAAACCCTGCAGATGTTTGCCCGTGCTGCACACCTGAGATGGAGTAGACTTGGCCCTGTGACTAGGATTGTTTCACTGGGGTAAGAATGTACTTGAGCCTAGAAAGAAGTGATCAGGATTACTGTGCTGCATGAAGTAATATGCTGGTGTAGCTATCAGCGCTTCTAGGTGTCATGGTGCGGCTGGGTCAGCAGTGCTTGAACCACTTCACTGTCCATCTTATTCAAGCTGCTTAATGCCAAGGTTGGAGGTTATCCTCTACTATTGAGAGAGGAAAGCTAAGCCCAGACAGCTGAGCTCTCATCCATATTTAATTTTGCCCTGTTTGCTTTTGGGGCCTGGGACATGAAAGGTAGAGTTTGGAAAAAGACAAGGAAGGGAAAAGCAGCTTCTCATTTTATAGTGTTTCCTAAGTGCCAGGATGACCATCAGGCCTTTTGGAGGTTATCCTTGTAGATTATCCTGTTGCAAAATTGCAGTAGGTTTAGCTTGTGCTATACTCTTCCTTTTATGTGCCAGCAACCTTTGCCTACTGCTATTACATACACTTAGTGCTTTAGCAGTCCTAAGTATGGAGAACTAAGATCTGCTTTTACTTAGCATTAGGAGTCGTAAAGCAGAGCTCAGCTATCTCTTGTTTCAGAGCCAGGATGCCGCTAAGTGCACACAGAGACTTTGTTCTGCCAGTGACTGGTGACAATGGAAGGATGTCAGCACTAGGGAAGTTCAGAGGTGCTTCTGAAAATAGCAGGGTTTGGAGCCTCCTGAGTTGCACACTTCATACTTGGTCTATCCTGAGGACAACTGCTCTGACTGCCAGACTACGCTTGTAAGTTGGTGATTGATTTAGCAGAATGTCCTTACAGGTGTCTGGATTTGCAATCTGGTGATATTAGCAATGAAACTTGCAGTTTTATACTGTGTGATGGCGTGGGTGTATCTGTCCTTTAATCTGAAAGCAGTGAGCCGGAGGGAGGTAGTGTAAGTGGAGGGGAGTGTGACTTAGCTTATGCGGAAAGAAAGACTTAGCTGAGTTGGTACCTCTCCTTGCTGTGGACTTACGTCAGCTCTAATGACTGGGGTTGATGCCTGATGACTTACCAAAGCACAACAACCGTACTGTGTGTTGAACCATGTATTTTGAATCCAGTGTGGTGGGTTTTCATTCTGCACAGCACTCAGGTGTGATCTGGCAAACCTCGTGCTTATAGGTAGAACTGCCTGACGGCCCCAACTGTATTTTATCTGGGAGTGTGTGGCCCAGATGAGTGCTGCTGTGGCCACCAGCAACAGTTCATGAGGTGGGACAGAAATGGCTGGGTTTGCTCCAGCCCAGCACTCCGGGCCCTGATTTCCCCATCTGTGGACTGAGTTTGATGTGCAGCAATTATACACCAGGCACTCAACATTGTAGGTCATAACTGACATCACATGTTTGGAGAGTGTCAGATGCACTGCATGATGTCTGTGCACTGCGAGTGAGCTCTGACAGGAATAGCACACACAAACAGTAGCAGATTAATTAAGGATGTCCTGTACTGCAGGAGAAAAGCCCAATTATGGAAGTGGTTTGCTCAGGAGCAGTAGTGCTGCCTGGCTTATTAGCAGAGCATGAGCTAACTGTGCTTTCAGTGGAAAGCGGTCATTCAGCAGTATGAACAGTCACAACTGTCCTACATGGGAACAAGGAGATGTACACGACAGCCTTGCAGGTCCAGGTCAGCTGCAGACATGACCCTTCATTAAAGCTCTTTTGCAGGGAGTGGTACAGTATCTGTGTTTCAGCGGCACAGGACTCCACAGAGCAAACATTTTCTTATTACCTTTGCAGAGATCTTTTTGACTTCAGAACTTTCAGTGTCTTTTATTCCAAATGTTTTTCCCTGAGCTGCTGCTGTTTAAAGGGCTCTCCAAACCTGATGACATCCCTGGGATCTGGGGGAAATCGAGCATCTCAGATGAGTGAGAGCCCTAAATTATTACCAGGCTGCAGAATAATAGTTCTCCTTGTTTTCAGCCCTTAAAGCCTGATAGGATCACTGTAGGAAATGTGACCCAAGGGGTTTTTTTTTTGAGTGGTTCCTGAGTTAAGAACATTTTTGGTTGGTACCTGGACTGAATTTGGAAAGGCAGCTGCCTTGTCCATGGACAACAACTTCCATTTCACAGAGCAGGACACATCTGGCCAAGGATGAAAGGTGAGGTGGAGATCCTCAATGCCCTGAACCCAATCCCATCCCTCTGTCACATCACCTCACCATGCCATAAATTCCATTCCATCATCACACCACAAATTCTCCTAGGTTTCTGCACACCTCTGTATTTCTTTCTGCTGGACCTCATCAGCAAAACCCCTACAACCAGCATGAGCTAGTGCAAGGAGAGTCAGACCTGTCTTCTTAGCCCAACCAGCCATGGGGCTGAACAGGGCCGACAGCTCATCCTGTCTGCATCTGCGCTGCTTGAGGTGAGTAGCTGTGAATGACTCTCCCTTTGCAGCAAGACTTTATCTATTTTTCATATTGCTTCTCTTTAAAAGGGTAAAAATCACTGCTGGAAAAATAATTATTTCAACACCCATTGAGAGGTTTTTGGAAAGTTGATATTCTGCTTAATTGCAATTCCATGGAGTGAACTGTAAATTCAGCTCTGGAACACATTTCAGTTTGTGTTCCTCCCAAGGGAGAGTCAAAAGAGAAATGTAAGTGAGGAAAGTGGGGCAGGGAAAAGAAACGGCAGAGGAAATGAGTCACAGCATCAAATGTGCTCATCAGACTGTGTGAAACTGGAGGAGGAGTACTCATGGGGATGCTGAACTCATGGGGATCATGGGGTTGCAGGGCACTCACCTGTAGAAAGTTTTGAGGAGGGTAGGTAATGACGGGTTCAGTTTGTTTTGAAAGGAGGAACTTGCAGGAAGGTTGGATTTGAACTTCTTTGTGCAGAAAACTGGAGCAAAAGTTCGTGGTGGGACCAAAGCAGCCAGGCAGGCTCTGCTGCAGCTGGAAGGAGGGAGCTGATGGTAGTATCTCACCAGGTCTCATCGCTGCACAAAGCAAACATCTGTCATTCTTGTCTTGTAACTTTTTGGGTATCTTGGTCTGCGTCGCAGTTTTAAAGACCATGTAGCTTTGCTTCCACCCTGGTAAAGCCTGTGTGCCAGGAATCTGGCAAAGCCAGTGCTGTCACATGGGGGTTTGGTCTTTCCCCCAGGAGGGACAGGTCCTTCAGGCCAGGTAGCTGAAGAGGTTTACCCAGGGTTGCTTTCAGCTAGCGTTTATCAAATTTTCCCATCATTGAAACATGTCCAATGTTTGATTTTTTTTAAATTTAGAACTCACTAGGAGATTTCATATTTATAATACAACCTTTTCTTTTGTAGGGTGTAGGTCTTCAGCAGCAAGCACAGACACATTTCTTTTCTGAAGTACAGTTACATGTATTGTTACAGAAGAAAATTCACCATGGAGCTGATTGGTCGTTTGATGGATCCCATGTTAGCAACTGGGAGCATTTTACTCTGCTTGTAAACACCCTTTCTCCTACAAAGAGAGGATTTTCAGGAGTTTTTGGCCTTTAGCAGAAAGGATACGCTTAACTGGCATGTGATGCAGTACCCCAAACTTTGCTTTACCTGAGACATATGTCTTTCTACCCAATTACACAAGTATTAGCGTATTAAACTGCACTGTGATGCCTTCTGCAGAGCTGTGCAGGGAGTCTTGGGAATTTGGGAGATCTCAGAGCTCGCTTGTGCATACACACTTGTGTGCACTCATGGGTGCAGAGCTTTAGGAAAGAAGATAGCAGTTGTATTCCTTGAATCCTTCTGAGTTCCCCACTGGAAGAAAACTTGGCAAAAATATGGCATCCTGAATTTGTAAATGTTTGCTTCTTTGTTCGCATTTGCTCATATCCCTGGAGGAATGAAGTCATTTATTTGATTTGCCCTGCTGCTTCACACTCCTACTTATGAATGGCAGGGAACAAGACTGAGAGTATGAATAGCCTGGCCACATGTGGTTTTGAAAGACGTGTTCGCTTGCACATTATGTCCAAATAGAGTAGCTGGCTTTGAAATCCTATCAGTAAGGCTTTTGCGTAACTTAAAACCTTTCTAGTAGATGCTTGGAATTTCTTCCACTCTGACATTGTGTAAGCCTCTGTTGAAGTTTCATTACCTCAGTAACCACAAAGAAGCAGCCAGCCTTTTCACTGAAACCTTCTCCACAAAGGTCTGGATTTTTTTTTTTCTCTTTTTCCATGAATGCAGAGCACAGCTTCTTGTAGTTTAAATACAGGGTAGAAGGCCAAGATCACATATAGGTCTGTGTGTCAGTTATGCTAAAGATAGCGTGAATATGGCTTGTTCCTGGCTACTTTGTGCAATTGCGCTAAATATGGACCATGACCTGTGTAATTTTCAACATAAATAAGATATTCAGTGCTTTCTTTAGGGTAGCTTATAAAAGACCAGTCCCAAACAGCTGCTGTTTCAAGGGCCATCTTTGGCATTTTCCGAGCTTTAAATAACTCCAGGGCTTCGTGTTGTGATGTGGAGGGAGCTTTCCCCCACCTTCTCTATAGAGATTCTTCCAGAGGTTTGGGTGTTGCTTCACTGGTTTGCTACTGGGTTAGCAGGGTGTCATAGTGCAGGCAGTCACAAGGTTTCTCCATTGCTCCTTCTCCTGGGTGGAGGTTTCCCGGCAGAGGGGCTTCAGCCCTCCCTGGAGGGGCACATATCCTTTTCCTGAGCATCCCCTTTCTGCATTCACCACTGAGCCCCACCAAGCCGACTCCTCCTGCTACTGCTAGCATAGACCAGAAGAGTTACCCAGGAACAAAAAATGGGGGTTTTTTTGCTCAGCTTTTTATCCTAACACCTAGGTTTCACACTAGGAGACAGGGATAGTGTATGCCACTGCTATGCAGAGAGCCTAAAATCTCTCAAAAATTTTAGTCAAACCTCTGCCAGCAGCCAATACATGCAGGTACTGAGGAGTTTTTCTTGCTGTAAGACACTGCTAGAACTTGGGAAAGATTTTAATTTTTTCCTTGTTTTCCTTTTTTTAAATTTTTAAAATTTTTCTAGTTGCCTGACCCCAAACAACTGAAATCAATGGCAAACTGAACAGTAAGTGAAAAGGTTTTTTATTTGAACCCCATGAACTCTCAGTTTAAATCTGGTCAAGTTCCACTTGCTGATGCTTGGAGACAGGCAAAGCAAAAGACGTTTTTTAGACACCAGGCAATATATTATATGTGTCTCCCCAGACACTCTCATTTTCAGCTTTTCTTTTTATTCAGACACCTATAAAATTAAGGGATTATTTTCTTTGGCACAAGATCATGCCTATTTTCAGAAACATTCATTGCTGTTCCAGTTGCTGCAGTTCCTGCTGCTGGGGGAATCTGTGCCAGGCAGCTGCTCTTCATTTTTGGGGAATTTAAGAGACGTTCATAGTGCTTAGCTGGTGTTTTATGGTTGGGAAAGCCTCTCTTTTCTCCCTCAGAGGTTCGTAGGTTCGTTAATCATATCATCTGTACTTAAGCAGCAAGGTATCAATCAGACAGATATGATTGAAGTTATTTGCTCTTATCCAATACAAAGTTGTTGGAGTATGAAAAAGATGAGAAAATCTTGGTCCTGAGAAAGAAAAGCTGTTACTTTTGTCTGTGTTGTGGGGATTCCAAGGCAAGAAGCTTACTTTAGCTGAGCAAGTAAGCACAAAAAGGTCATCTAACATCTAACAGCTTTCCTCTTTCTTGGTGGCTTTTCTTTTCTCCAGCTAATGATTTTTTTGTGTGTAATCTGCACAGAGCCAGTGTGTGGTTCTTCTCCCTGCTAGTGGGTGGAACGCTCAGAGCCAGTAACAGGCATACAATCTTCTGGAGTTGATGGACTGTCATCTCAAAGAGGCTGCAGTGCTTGCACTGATGTGGCAAATAAATTACTGAGAGTGTACGAGTTCAGCGAGATGAAAGAAGGAATAAGAGTTCCCTGCTCTTGGTTTGTGACTGTGGGCAGAATCTGCTGGGCATCAGACACCCACCACCCCAATAAAATGAAAAGATATGAAGAGGCTAGAAGTCTGATCATGTGCTTTGCCACAGATCACAGCATGACTTGTTGGAATTAGTCAGTTTAGAAGACTAGAACTCCCCAGTAAATTGCCTTGAATAGAAAAATGTAAAAAACCCAAAAACCAAAAAACCAAACCACACCAAAAAAACAACACAAAAAATGGTGTATGACAGAAGGGCAGCGATGGCAAATGGATCAGCAGGGTTGCTCTGTGCTTTGCTTCAGACAGCATAGGTCTTTCCAATGTGCTAAAGACCATCCCTCTTTCTTAATCTTTAAATTAATTTCAGTCATGTAGATACAGCTGTTTAAACTCATGTGCAAATGAGAGGCTTTGTTCTACATGTTTTCATTGTAGATAACTGCAGAAGGAAGAAGTCATTGCCGCGCTGTGGGGATTGGGCTGAATTGTGTCTTGGCAGGCAGACAAGAATTATCTCTTCATTAGCAAGCTATGAATGTTTGATCTAAACTTGTGGGATGGCAGGTGTGAATTGTCACCTGCAGTTCATATTGTGTTTCTTCTGTATGTTCTTCCTGCACCAGATGCTATCTGGTCCATCAGCACAGGCACTTGTTTCCACCCCATGCTTCTGCTTATACCTAACCAAATTCACAAGTGGAGTTTAAGGGGAAAATGACTCTTGGTCTTTCCTTAATATTCCCAAGACAGAGGTTTGCCACATCTCTGGCTGTTCCTAGCATGATATGCAGTAGACAGGGCAATGAAACCATTTTACCATAAAAGCTGTGGTGCTAGAGCTGCTTCATTGCAGCTGACATTTCACACTCCTTACTGAGAAAGTCTTGCTATAGTCTGCTAGATAAGGAAAGTGTTTTTATTTCAACTACCTTTCACCTCTGAATACACTGCTTCTTAATCTGCCTGTGCCACAACTGCACATTTTTGCAAAGGGAGGAGGAAGCTCTCAGTTAACACAGATGTTGGTCTTTCCCCCTTACAGCTTGCTGAGTCAAGCAGATACAGCCCAGAGATGATGTCGGTTCCATCTCAGACTTCCCAGGTTTTTCCACCGTTGCAGATCTCCCAGCTGGTCATTGTGGTTTCAGCTATAAATAAAATTAAGGGACTTGACCCACCGTTCGGGGAAAGAGCAGAGGACGGACCTGGGTTTTCCTCATTTCCATGCAGGAGGCATGGTTGATCCTATGGCTTCAGGAGCTCTTCACCTGAGGCCCTGTGATATGTGGAATCTGGGAACTTCTCCCAACTCGACCTCTTAATGGGATATGGGCATTGCTGTACTGGCACAGTGTCCACAGAAGCAACGTTGAATAGGCCAGAGTAGAAATACTAACATCACTTTGTCTGGCAAGGCACAGAAGGGACAAAACTTTCACTGAGAGCCATTTGGTCACAACATTGTGAAACCAGGAGTCTGCAGCTGGAAAGCAACTAAGTTTTCAGAAGCTCTGAGTACTGACAGCTGCCACAAACCTCACACTGAAGTTCCAGAGGCAAAAGTTGGTGTTGGGCTCTTGGAGAGCGGATCGCCTTCCTGCTTCAGCCTCGGGGTGTCAGGACACTTTCTGGCTGTGTTGTTTTGGGCTGTGATGCTGGCTGCTGTGGCAAACCTTGCTGGATTGGGAAGTTGCTGTGGTGCTGATTCAGAAAGGCAGATGAGGAAGATGCTAGAATGCCTATATTGTCATATTTGTTGAAAAGAGATTGTTTCCACCAAGAGAGTTGCTTACTTCTTTCACAGACTCAGTTATAAGCAACCAGCCTGGAATGGAGCCTGGAAAATGTAAAGAGTCATGTGCTTTTTCGTTCTTGATTGTGCACAGCCTCTTCATCTTGGTCCTTGAGAAAGAATGCAGTTCTGGTTTATTTTCCAGCTCACAGCTAAGTGACTAGTCTTATGGAAACCGGATCCTTGCAGAAGAAAAATGTAGAGGGTGTTGATTTGTTCTCTTTGCCATTTAAATTGTTGGAGAAGAGGAGATGAAAGACTGGAATGAAACAGATATATCATCCCCCTGATTAATGTGTATGGTCTAGTGTATTTTGGGATGAATCCCAGTTTCCTTTGGTTATTTTTATCCTAAAAGGTGTGAAGTGCTAATCTGAATTTCTTCAAGTGACTTGTTGATGCCTCTCATGTAATAGATGCTTCTGCTGAGATGTCCCAGCGTGAGGAAACACAGGCTCTGTGGGTGCTCTGGGAGATAGCAGTAAATTAGGCTGAAGCTTGAGGTACCAGTTAGGGAGAAGGCTGATGAAGTCAGTGGTGCCTGAGTGGCTGCCTGCCTTGTGCCTGATGCACTGAGCTTGCACTGTAGATTGATTTTCTGCTCCTGTGTTTTCAAAGATACCCATGATGTCAAGCAAGTTTTTTTCATCTTCCTCTTTCTCAGGTCTATATCAGGGTGTTCAGGAGGGTGCCAAGGAGCAGCAGAAAATCAGAGGTGGCACACTGCCTGGCCAACACAGGGGTCCCTTGATTTCTGGTTTCAGGAGATGGAAGAGAAGCCGTTTCCCACCTGGAATTTCCTGTTTGGGTGCTGGGGAGGTTGTTAGGGATTCCAATCATAATTAGAAATTTTCTGTTTCAATTAAGATCCCTTCCAGATAAACTCGAGCCCCATACCAGATGTGTCATAAACTCTTCCATGCAGTTCTGCTCCTTTGAAGCTTGTTGCAATAACAGACTATGGGCATGCAGTGCAGAAACCACATTTTGATTTTCTAGTGAGAAAATCTGTTTGTCCCAGGCTTTTTGTTATTACTGTTGTTATTCTTAGTAACATCATGTGCGCTAGAAAACAGATGATTCGTGGTATGATGGGAGGGGGAGGTTTGATTGTGGTTTTTCTTTTTAGGCAATTGATAGAAGAGCAGTTGTATCCAGTTAGAATAAAGTTCCCTAAGAGTGGCCAGCTCTGGGCACTCAAGGAAGGGCAGAAGAACAGCAAAAATGTTGTGACACCGTGTCCCTCAGATGCTCGCCCAGCCTCCAGAACTGGTGACTGTGGGGCAGCCTAGGTCTGAGGTTGGTGTCTGTGCCTGTGACAGCCTCCACTGGATTTTTCCTCTATAAATTTGTTGGTTTTGAACTTTCATAAAGGTTTTGAATCCACTGCCCCTTCAAAGTGTAATGATGTGCTGCTTGAAGACTTGCCACCTTTCCTTTGGTCTGAAATTGTCACCTCTTCCCCCTTGGTGTCCCTCATTGTAATGTATTTATTTATTGGTGACTCAGTCAACTCCTTCGGAAGTCTAAAAATACTTGGAAAAAAAAAAAAAGGAGGTGGTGTCACTGTATAGGCTTTAAATTGTCCTTTCATGCAGGTGATTGACATACAGACTTCTGCGCTGTGTTCATAGTATGCATATTTATTTGTGTGGGGGAAGGAGGCAGGATGGGGAGGTTGGTGGGGTGGAGGGGGTCACAAGGCAGTGTGGGAAAATCAAAATGCCAGAAGGCACTGTGGTCCACCTAACAAACCTGCAACAGGGTCTGCTGGGAGCTGGAACTGGGCAAGTTCAGAGCACAGAGAGGATGTTTGCTTTCCACAGTAAGGGCAATTAGCAATTGCAGTGGTTCACTAAGAACTAGGGCAAATCACATGTCCTTCAGAATTTTCTGAACAAAAAGTGCTGAAGATCTCTCAAACTGAAATAAATTTTGAAAAGTCATAGATATGTATGAATGTTAGGTTGGGAGGTACTTTAAAATCTTGCCTAGTCCAGCCACCGGCTATGAGACAGGTACATGCCAGCTATTTATTAGATGTCTTTTAAAAATCCTCCTGAGAAGGAGAATCCCGAATTTCCAAAGGAAAATTTCCTTGAAGTTGGAAATTTTTGTCCTGGTACCTAGATAAACATCTTCGCTAACTACAAACTAAGATCCTGGTTAGGACAGACCCTGGTTCCTCATCACCTTTCTTTTTGTAAATCAGCTGTTTATATATGTGAAGGCTGTTTTCAGCTCTTCTCTCAGTTTTTTTGATTTCTACCTTGAGACAACCCACTACTTTCAGTCCTCCCTCCTGAAACAGACCTTTTAGAGCCATTTTTTCTCTCTCTCTTCCCTCCTGCCCCCATCCCAACTCTGCTGGACTCTTTAGCTTGCGATCACTTTTGCCCAAGCTTGGACTTTGCATTTTGTGCTGCTTGTGTCCTGCAGTGGGATTGCTGAGACTGATGTTATTGTGAGGTGATGCTGTCAGATTGCAAGAGCAGCCCACTTTCTGCAAGTTATTCTATCACTTATATTTTTGCAGTTTATTTGCCATGCAGGTGTATTCCTCTGTGTTTGTAAGTCCAAGGCTGGATTAAAACTATGCAGAGCTAAAAAGTATTTTTTACCGGAGGAAAGTGCTTGTGGAAAGGGCTCTTCCTGCTGCGGGGCCTGTCACAGATACAGACCAAGGGGGGATGACTCCTACTCAAAAACAGTCAGCACGTACAGATGAGCAGATGTTTTGGAGGCAATAGGATGGACAAAGGCAACATTTCCTGTTCAAGGTGGTTAATTTGCTGAGGAAGTTGGATTCAGGGCCAAAAGAGCAAGAGCAGAAGAGTCCTGTGGGTGGTTTCTTGTGGTATTTTTCCAGAGGAGATGTTGATTTAATACTTCCTGTTGTTCAGCGTTGCAGTGGGATTCTCCAGTTCCCAGGGCAAGAGAGTTCATGGTGCTGAGCTCTTGCTTAATATTGTGCAGTGCAACGGCCTCTCGTACTCTGCCATGACAGCAGATGAGAGATGCTGCTTCCTGTCAGTCAGGTTGGAAAACACCGCAGAATTCCTGAAGAGGGGACTAGAAAGCAGGGGCAGAGCTGCAGGGTATTGCTCTGGAAGCAGATGGCATTTGGGCCATCCTGCCTTGCTGGGAACTGATGAATGGAATAAGATTATGGGCACTGTGGGGTCTGAGCCAGCTACACAGGACCATGAAGCTGCAACTTGTGTTGAAACCAGTGAGTTCCTTAGTGTTTTACTGAGTTGCCTGTGGTTGCTGTTATAACAAATTCCCCTCCACTGGTTAAAGAATTATCAAATTCAGACAGAGGAAGTCTCTCATCATTCTCCTCCTCTGAGGTAACTCAGATTCTTAGCGAATTAACTTGCTTTACAAAGTGGAAGCACAGGATATAAGAACAGTGGTTAAGAATCTCCTCCAAGCACTACTCAAGTGGATGGAAACTTAATATAGGTCAGATTGCTATGCCAAATTCCAACTATCCAGATTGGGTAGCTGACTTTATGCTTTCCTATATTCCTCCTCAGATGTAAATGTCAACAAGCAGCTCAGCCCGTGCCTCTCTGCTGCAGTAACGGCCATGGATAAAGTCACACAGAGTATGTGCTCTTTTGGGCTAAAGCTCTTAGATGAACTCTTTAGAAAACTGGAGATGTGTTTTCCACCTCTACCCTCTCACTCTGTTATCTCTGACTCCGAAGAGAGCTGATAACCTGCCTTCATACTTACCAGAAACTGCTGGCAGACAGTAGCAGACCAGTCTGTAAGAGCACAGCAGGGTCATCACCCTGCACCATCCAAGAGCAGAAGTGGTTGGTGTCTGATACCATTTGCTCTTAATACAGCTACCGCCTCCTTTCCCCACAACCCTCCCCCCAGCTTTCCCCCCTCCAACTTTCCCCCCATCCTTTTCCCCCTTTTTGCCTTTCCTCTCTCCTATAGCGCAGTTGAAGTTCATTTGTTTATGGCTGATTGCATTTTGTCAGCCTTCCAAGCAGCAAGTAGTGCTTGGCAGAGCGATGCTGAGACTGCGTGGGCCAAAAATATTAAATACCTTGAAATCAAGGTTTTATGCTCCTAATTTCGGTTCTTATAGTGGAAAAAGTATTGCTTCATGTTACAGAAGGAAAGTGGAAGAAGCTGAGGAAATCCAGTGCTTCAGGCAAGGTTTCATACAAGAAAGGAATCCAAACAAGTGCTGTCAGCGTGTGGCCTCTACAGACAGGGGCAATTCTGTAACTGGGGACGTGAGCTCTGCAATGTACTCCCGTGGAATTGGCTCTGCTGCTGGTGGAGCATGAGGAGAAGGGACTAGTGATAACTTGAAGATGCTGTTTCCAAAATGAGGAAATCCCCTCACAATGAGGGATTAGATGACAAGGGCCCTTCACACTGATCAGGTAAAGATTTGGGGAGGAGATAGACAAGAATGGGTGTCCTCCATAGATGATCTCTGACAGTGGTGACAAGTCATGGAGAGGAGGTGCATGCAGGAGATTCAATCTGGGAAGTGTTTTTCCTGTAAGTTCTGAATTGCAATGAAACCTAGATGGGAGGAGGGCACATGCATGTGTGATATTTAGCCTGCAGAATTTTGGGATGCTGCAAGATCATTTTGGATTTATCCCTTGGATGTAAACCACCAAAGTTCTCACCAAGTGCATGGCTGTGCTCCACGGTGTCTCAGTGCCTCACTGTAGCTGTAGATGAATTCATTGTATGTGTAAAGTCTCATAATACCTACATACTGAAAAAGGACAGATACAAACCTGCATAAAGTTCTGGGTGAGAACTGTTGGAAGGAAATTTTGGTAGGAGTCAAGCAGTGATTTAGGGGAGAGATGATAGTAGGCAGTATGGAAGAGTTGAACTGATATGATATGTTCCTACGCTGTTAATTGAAAAGAGTTCCTGGGGAAAAAATCCCAGGGGAAGAAAAAAAACAAACGAAAAAGAAAAAGTAAATTTCCATCAGGAGCTGGACACGGACATTTAAATGCCTGCTTTGTTTTTGCCCTATGGTGTGAGATAGGAACCCCATCCAGCAATATATTCTAATTAATGTGTCGATTCCCTCCTCTGGAACACACAGATCAAAGGGATTTGGAAACTGCTTCCTTCCCATGTGGAGGGCTACTCCTAGTAATGTTTTTGGAACTGGGGTTACCAGGAGTTTTCCAGGAAGAAAATTGCAAATCCCAGTCTGCCATGGGCCATCTGCTTAATTTCTTGTTTTTTTTAATACATGAGACATTTTGGAGCCTGTACGTAAGCAGACAGCCGTGGTGACTGATTCTGGCATGTCACAGAACAAACACCTTGTAGCCTGGTCCAGATGTAGGGGAGCTTAATGAGGTGTCTGTAACTAGAGTGTGAAAACCTGAAGCTGCAGCAAAGGTTTGGAGTTTGGTAATGGAAATTAGTGCTTTAGGCAGAAGAAAGAGTGCAGATCTGGAGAGAAGTGCTGTTAAAGGTAACGAAGCAGTACATGAGTTGGAACTGAAGGATGTTGCTCTGAAAGTTGAAGACTGGCTAGAAAGTGAGGTCCCTGGACGAGCTTTCATGTTGCTTCTTTATATTTGATTGTTTTTAACTGCTGAGAAAACACTGCTTGCAAACATGTATTTTAAATCCATATTCTGCTTCCACCTGACTTTTAATCTGTGACTTGCTGTTTGGTGTTTCCAGTGATTTCCGTCCCTGGGGTGGGATTCCTGCCCTGGCAGCTGTGCTCTCAGCATAACATGGGTGTTGTGGGCTGGAGTGGGGAGAAGCTGCTTGAGGCTGTCCTGGGGCCCCCAAACTCCCTTCAGATCTGCAAAACCACATTTAAGTTTGAATGCAGAATTTTTACAGTGCCATTCTCCTAAAATAGCAAGGGATGTTTTACCATCCCTTGGAAATACAGGGAAGACCCACATAGCTTGGGGTATCTTGCTAGCACCCAGGCACTGAATGTGTTACCACTATCTAGACAGATAGGAATAACTATTTTAAATCATCCTTCTTATCTTAGGGATTTTGCTTTCCTTTGGGGCAGGGCTCTTCATTTATCTTTCTTTGGAAAACTCCATGTGTTTGCTTTTGCTCTGGCGTGTTTGGCATGTTGAAGCAAAATTATGTGATTGACCTTTAAGGTTACAGATGAAGCCTAATTTCCGATCCTCGTTAATTTGGGATCACTGCAGGAAAATCTCAGCAGCACTATAGATGTTACAGATGAAAGCAGAAGCTGAATGGCTTGAAGAGGTTCAGCACTTCAGAAATTTGTAAATATTCAGCTGAGAGAAGTGGAGCATGTGTGTGTGATTTACTGGGTGTCCTTGGCAACATTTACTGAAGCAGAGGAGGAACAGCTAGTAGTTTTTAAAAAACAAAACAAACAGGAAATCTTTTAAATTTTTGCTTGTGGCTTCCCCGAATGCATAGATCAGACGGTCTTGCTCTTTCATCCCACTGAAAGCCAAAGGCATGGAGAGGAGGCAGAGGAGGCACAGAGCTGCCCAGGACCCCGTGCTGGCATGGCTGTTGCATATGGCTGCTTCTTGGTGATCACAGTCGAAACCATGGCACCTCAGACGCCGTCCTCCAGCTGTTGCTTACTTTGCAGCTGCTGAATGCTCTCTGTGCGAGGGTCACTCAGCATTTTTCCCAGGGATTTTGGAACATGTTTTCAGCACCACATGGCTCATGTGAAGTCCCTGATTCCTTCTGGAGCCAGGGGGAAAGCTGGGTGCAATTCCCTGACAGTGTGATGGAGTCATTCCCTTCCCCCTGATCTGCTAGGTCCCTCCTGAGGAGTTTCTGAGGAGGGGGCAGCAATCTCTGAATTCAGCTCTAAAGGACAAGGAAGAAACAGCCTCACTCTTGTGCAATCTGCTGTGATAAACATCAGCCCAGAGTCTGTGGGACAGACGGGTAAATCCTCCAAGCCCATGCTGAGAGGGACCACTCCACGGAAGTGGCTTTTGGTGGCTCAGTTTGTACAAGACTAAATATTCAGTGAGGCTGTTCCTGTCAGGTCTCCTGGGCTCTGGTTTAACCGTCAGACAAATGTCTGCTCCTGGTAGCATCCCTGCCTGCTCGCCCTGCCCCTGAGGAAGTTGAGGCTCTAATGGAGCGAAGCCACGGCAATTCACTGGAAGGCTTGGGGTAATTAGCGACAAGGCTGTTTACATATCAAGCTCCCTCTTTCTGACCCAGTGATTTGTCACTTTGAACACAGCTGCTGGTTTAATGCTGAAGCCAGCCTTTTCCCAAGGAACAGCAAGCTCCGCTGTGAGAGAAACACTTAAAAATGTGTTGCCTAATTGCTGTTGCTTAATTAAGGAAAGAGCATGCCAGCTCTGCATTCTGGCTGTGCTAGGGAAGGGAGGCAAGCAAAGCTGGGAGGGGAAAGCTCAGATGAAGCCTGGAGGGACGTGGTTTTGTGTGGCTCCTAATGGTCTGCCAAGTGCTTCTGAGCTTTTTCACTGGACTACAAAAGCTGTTACAAATGTTTTTTCTCCTGTTCCTCTTCTGCCCCACACAGAGGTATAGATTGGAAGGGAAGGCGTTGGGCTTAGCAAGTTCTCAAGATTTGTTTCTATTTATCCCTTGGCTGCCTTGAGCATGTGGAAGGAGGGTGTCCTGTGGTAACCGGCATCTGAGCCAGCAAGTCAGTGTGGAGCAGTACAGCACCATGCAGAGTTACCTGCACGGCTCTGGAAACAGTATGGTTTTGTTTGCATACTGCTGAGCCCTCTGCCGAGAAACACTCCAAGCAGAAATTAACTGGTTTCAGCACAGCATTGGTGCTTATTTTGTCCCTGCTGTGTTGCCCTGGTGTCTGGACTGAGCCTCCAGGTCAGTGGCTAGTGTATGTGATGTATTCTCAGATGTCTCCGCATCCATGGGTGGGCGTGTCTGGTGCTTCACCATTTGGACTCTTTGGCTCTAATTTTGCAGGTTTTTCTGGGGTTTTTTGGTAGCATTTTACTACCTTGTGCTGCTGGACTTTGAGGTTTTGTCGC
>NW_010431631.1:0-5230 GCF_000710305.1 Buceros rhinoceros silvestris
TTTTCTGTAGAAGTAAGGCCATGACTACACTAGTAAGCAATGGACTCTGTGCAAGGACCCAGAAGCATCAATATCAGTGTTTGAATCCATCATTTTTTTCCTCTCAGTTAAAAGTCCTTGTAGTGAGCTGGAACTTGAACAAGTGCCATGAGCAGTTACCACAACCCTTGACCACTAACTGCGCTGTGAGATCAGTTTTCTGTAGAAGTAAGGCCATGACTACACTGTCAATGGACTCTGTGCAAGGACCCAGAAGCATCCACCCTGTTAACACAGTTACTGTCAGACTTTTGGATGTAAGCCAATTAACACCATCCCAATCATCCCTGGAGCATAGTTTGGGGATGGTGTCCTCTAAGGATTGCTCCCAATAGGCAGTTTGGATATAGTTACCTTGTTTTAAGAGCTAAGAGAGTTTAGCTGTATAAATGTGGGCTGTGCTGTATCATTTGTCCCCAGGGACAGAAAATAGTCTCTGGTCCATTTTATTTACTAGAATAGATGTAGCTTTTAGAAAAACACCAAACTTGGCCATAATCTTTTTATTTGTATTGCAGTTCCAATAAATCTCTTTTTCTCTCCACTGCATTGTTATTTTTTACTGCAAAGCCATTAAGCTGAACAGTACTTTAATAATGATTATCAAAGCCAGGATTGGGAAATAAAAAGAACCCAAACATTGAATTTTGTCATAAATTGCCTCTATGGCATGCTTAAGGTAAAAAAAGTCAGTAATCCCAAGAGTAGGCATATATAGCTTTTTTGTCAAATACCTTTAAAAGGAATATTTAATTAAAGTATGATATAATTGTAGTGACTTCACGACAAAAATTGTCATATGGGTATAATAAGTGTACACTAATTAACAAACTTCCCAGCTTGTATCTAAATATTTGACTTTCATTTATTCATGTTTCACAAACGGGTTAATTGGACACAACTATTTCGTCTTAAGATGAAAAAACCAAAATTAAACTACAACAAAACCCAAACCCACATAAAGCAGGAAGACAGATAGTTTTAACATGAGGTTTGTGTACATCTAGCATGTTGTGTTTTACCTCAGGAGGAGACTACATTTTGTTCCGGAGAGGGCTGATAGCCTGAGTATCAAATTATTTCTTCTTCTGTCCACCTAGTAAATATTGCTTCTGCTCTTGTCTTTGTTGGACAATGTAGGATGGAGGGGTGTGCAGAAGACTACACTTTTCTAAATGCAAACTACCCTTACAATACCAAATAAAACGGAGGAAGGGCAAACCCTGAGAGAAAAGTGGCATAGGAAATTCTCTTCTCCACCCTCCAAAACAGAAGGAACCTTGTCCGTGTTGCTTCCCAGGAGTAGTAATCCTTGCCATGGCCAGGTCTGGCCATGACCTAAGAAAATTCCAGGTGGCATGGGTTAAAAACCTGACAGTGAACACATTGATAATGAAACACCGTGTACAATCACAGACATCAGTCAGGCTCAAAGCCATACGTTCACTGGCCCTATTGAGTTTATTAATATGGATACAGCCATTGGCTGAAAGGCAAGGTGAAGACTTAACCCTAAATCTGGGAGCAGTTGTCTTTTCCTGATGTCTTCACCATGCACACTGTCTGATCTCAAATGTAGGTGTTGAACTTCGGGGCCTGATTGCAACATACTGCAGAGCAGTAACTTTGCCTGTAGGCAAAGGCACCATGTGCAAGTGCAGCCAGGAAGTCAGTACTGGTGAGACTGGATGCCAACCTAGAGACCGTAACGATAAATTAAAAGAAATGGGAACGAGGCAGTGGCTGGTAAGTATATGATATGGCAAAGATTATAACACTATAAATTATGTCCTATAAGGATATTGCTTGTTAGTACAGTTTAGGATAGTATACAAGAAGTCTCTTCTGAATAAAAAGACATTATTTAGTCCTAGCATGATTTATATGGTTAATGCTGTCGTTCTGTCCTTTGAGCAATTTACATTAGGTTTACAAAACTCTTTGGATTATCAGTTTTAAAACTTATTGTAAGTATTGTGGAAAGTATTGATGAGGAGGTATTTTAGAAAGGTCTGAATGTAATCTTCTGAATCAGTACTAAAAAGACAAAACTTTTATCAATTTTCCAGGACAAACCTGTTATTTCTTTTTATTTCTTAACATTTGTTTTCAAAGCGAGAGTGCAAAGTTATGAATCACAGTAATAATTCCTGAGATATGTTTGTATATGTATATACACACATGCAAAGGAATGTGCATGTGTGTGTCCATTTATGTGAACGTGTTTTACTTGTGCACAAAGATATTACAAATCTCCAATCCATGTAACACCAACAAGCAGAAGAATTCAGTAAGCTCATTTAAATGTTATAGTTTCTGTTCCATATAGGAATGCTCCAATTGACTATGGTTAAACATCGAGCGATTATTTTTGGAAAACAGTCATCAAAATTAGTATTCCTTCAGATGTTCAGTCATAAGCACTGAACAGTAGGAATAATTATGCTAATTCAGAATTTTTGGACAGGTCACAAGGCCAAATTTAAATTATTGTGATTTTTATACATAATATCTTGCCTTTTTTTTTTCTTTTTAAGAAGGGAAAGCTTTTAATAACACTACCCATTATGACCTCTCTGATATCAGTTAGACAAGCAAGATTTAAGAAAGGGAGTGTAAAAAATGAAAAAAGGAAGAAGTTTGCCGTTTCTTGAAGACTTCTCTTTGAACAAATACACACCCTTTGACAGATTTGGAGCAGGCAAATTAATCTGGTCAAATGGGTCATTGCTGGCATCCCACGTTCTATAGTATCAGTCTAGACTGATTTCTACTGCAATACATAGTGGCTTTGTTTTATGAGCTGATGGGGGCTTAGTTTTGATACACTGTTTGACCAGGCAAGGAAGCATGATTCAGCAGGGCAGAAATTACAAAAGCAAATTCCAGGTAAGTTCCTTCTCTAGTTGGTAGTAGCAAAAAGTCTTACCTGCCTAGTTTAGTCCAAAGAAGGAGAAGTAAAGGAAGACTGAAAAATAAACTATTGTCTCAAACATGAACAGGTTTTAGTTCATAATGCCAATACCACTATTCTCACAGAACCCCTACTCATAAACATGGGTTTGCTATCCAGCTCAACTCTACTCTGCATGATGCTGAGTAGCCGCTTACTCCATAAGTTGTTCATTTGAAAGCTGTGAAATTGCAGAGTAAATTTTAACTCACTGTCAGAAGATATATTTACAGTCTTAAGAGCAGGCAAAAAATTTCTTCAGGAAAATGCTGCATCCATCCACCTCCACCCAATTCTGCATCCTATACCCACACAAACACAAGTATATTGAAGGGAAAGAAAATGGAAATGTGACTTTGCACATAGAATTACTGCACCACTCCCCAGGGATGGAGCACATGGAGAAGAGCACCTCTACTGTGCTCACTGTATAATCCATTTGCATTTTCAGGAGAGATCCCAGATACATCAAATTGATTCTTCTTGCAAGCACATGTATGATCAAGGTTAAATTAACTTAGTCAGTGGTTTTGTCCATGGATTCTCACAAGACAGATCAAGCCCAAACCGGAGGCACATGCCACCACCAGCACAGCTCTCAACCTCACAAGGGCACGCAAGCTCCTTCCCCACGACAAGGGGGTGCCCGTGAAAGAGTCGCTGCTCTACCTCTGGACATCACAGACCCGGGCACGGGGCGGCCGGGGCCTGCCAAGAACGGGAGTCCTGGAGGGGACGAGTCTAAGGTAATTTTTTCATACAACACGACTGTGCTTTAAGATGTCGTCCATACAACTCTCAAGTAATAGCCTGGTGATCACTATAAATGGTCCGTTCATCAAATATGAATATCTTGTGAATCTGAAATCCACACATACTAAATTGTCTAACAATGGGCATAACGGAGTGCCTGTACCTTGTTCCCTGACCCTGTGGGTATTTTGTCTGTAACTGTTGAGAAAACCTTTGAAAAATATTTGTTTCCATTACAAATGCAGCATTAGTCAAATCCGGTTCTGTTTCCTGGCTTGAATCCTTAACTTTGTTGTACATAGGGAAGACAGTATCCTAGAAAATAAAGATGTTTATCTGAAAGATATTTTAACATTTTTTGGTTGACTTATATTTTTCTATCAGAAATGAATCCATACAGATTGCACATTCCTTAATATTAGGTATCCTATTGTTGATTCATACAGCAGAGTAGGGTGTTACACAAAGTCATGTCAGCTCTGAGCATGAGTGCTGTGCCAGTTTTGAATAAGATCCCAGAACACAGAGCACAGTAGGATGGCATATGCTGGACTTATATTTAACTATTTTTCTAGACACACCACAGACAAGTTTGATGATTTCTTAAGCAATCCATGGTAGAACACAGTATTAGCTGCCCTGACTTAGATAACAGCTGATCACAAAACTAAAGAGCTACAGTATTTTCAGTAAAGTGTTCCTGCCATAATCACATGAAAAACAGTCATTGTCATCAATACTTAAATTTGCTGCTTGAGAGAAAAGGTTAATCTTAAAATAGATATAAGCGACATCATCAGAGAAAATAGAACATAATCAGAAATACATGAATGATAACTGGAAATGCCTAAGAATATTTTATTAAATACTCAGAAGACAAAGGACAACTTTAAAAAAATAGTAAAACAATCTAATTTAGACATGACTACCAATAGCTTTAAAAATGGAAAAAAGAAAAATACCAGTAATAAATATAAATCAGAAGACCGGATTTGTGGGTTAATTATTGAAGAAATCAAAGTAACTTCTTGAAAAATCTGAAGTAAACAGAGGTAAGAGCAAGAAAACACAGGGCGCTTTCTAGAGACTAAAGAATTCCAAAAGCGGTGTTAGTTCATTATTAGAGGTGGTATAGAATTCTCATCAATAATGGTAAGACCTCAGGAAAGGCAGGAGTGTGGCCTGGGGAAAAGCGTGATGAGATTTGAATGGTGATTTTTATTTCAACCATTAGTAAGGAAACATGGAATACTAGTTTAAAAAACCTGTGTAAGATCAGCAGGTCTGGAAAACTTGTATAAAAGAACATTTAAAAAAATACCATAGAAAGGAACTATCTGGACCATCGCTGTTCATTTTTAGTACACCTTGGGATACCATGAAAGCTCCAAGATACCCGAGGAAGATAAAGTGTGCCACTACTTAAATGGTGTAACCTAAGTAACTCTAGGGCTGTGAGACTGAAATATATAATTAATATAATTA
>NW_010431632.1:0-202 GCF_000710305.1 Buceros rhinoceros silvestris
CCCCCCCAAAAGCACTGTGAAGAGCAGGGTCCTGCCCCCGGAGCAGCAGCACTCCAAAAAGCCATTAAACCAGATTAAGCTAATGCAAGTGAGAGTGGGAGGCTGGTACAGGGTCCCTCTGTGGGCACCCGCTGGTTGGCAGCATGCGGGGCTGAGCTGGCCTAGACAGACTGTCCTGGGCAGCTATGGGTTGGACTGACCC
>NW_010431632.1:386-727 GCF_000710305.1 Buceros rhinoceros silvestris
TGCGGTGATGCCCACACACCCAGATATTTTGGGGTAACCCCCCCCCCAATTGCCGTAGGGAGCTGGTTGGACCCAGAGCTCCTGGACGGTGGGGACAAACACCCTCCTTGCCCAGAGATATCCCCCCACCCTGCTCCATAGGAAAGGTTTGGCCTTGGCGTCCCACAGGATCCCCACCCTGCTGTCATCTCCTGGGCGTACCACTCAAAGGTGCAGTTCCTCGCAAACAGGAGATGCTTTCAGGGTGGTCTGCTTCCCACTCCCCAAGCCCCAGCACTCCCCAACACCCCTTGCCGGGACCCCAGCACCCAGCGTACCAGCCTGGGACCGGGAGCAGGGTT
>NW_010431632.1:889-1322 GCF_000710305.1 Buceros rhinoceros silvestris
AGGCCACTGGGCGAGGGACAGACGGGAGAGGCGGGGACCGTGACAGGGTCCCCCCTTGTTAACAACGCCGGACCCTGTAGCCTTTTCAAGGCTCTGAATAGGGGGTGGTACCTCTCCTCCCCTGATATCGGGGCCTGGGGCGTGTTGGCGCTGGTTTAACGTGCTCAGACAGGGCTGGAGCGGTTGGGGGGAGGCACACACTAGCCCAGATGGGAGCATGTGGGCGATTTCTCCTGCCGCCACATGCCCTTCCTCTCCCTCCCGCCCACCATTCACATGGTAATGAGGACAAATTGATGTAGAGACATCCATTGTGGTCCTTCTGCCGGCCACCCACCAGCATCTCCATCCATCCATCACCAACAGCCAGGACCCTGTTGGGAACACCCCTCCTGAGACTGGCACCCTGGGAGATGCGGCTGCATCAGGGGGC
>NW_010431632.1:1440-4651 GCF_000710305.1 Buceros rhinoceros silvestris
GGTGCCCTCGAGCAGCGGGGCAGCCCTCAGGCGGCCCTGTCTCTCCTGGGGCTGAGTGACAAGAAATAGAGATGTCCCCTATTTCTTGTAAGTCCTGCCTGCTGGTTGGACATAATTTTGTCTTCACCATCCTAGCCATGGGGCTTGTGGAGAGTAAATGAGGCTTCAGAAAGACCCCAGAATCTTATTTATATATATTCTCCTTCCTCTTGCTGCCCTGGGGCCAGCCCAGAGCCAAGACCCTCACACTTTCCCTGCTTCCACCCCAAAGCAGCCCCCTGCAGCATCCTCCTAATGTAGCAAAGAGCTCTTTCCCCCATACTCATTGATACCCTGAAATCCTGGTCCTGGAGGTGGGCTGCCCACAGTGCCATGGGGCACCCCAAAGGCCACATCCTCTCTCCATGCATCCCCTGCCGCCAGCTCCCCTCACCATGCCTGCAATGGCAGCCTGATTGAAATTTCAATCCATAAAGCGTCTCCCGAAAGCCTGACCCTGTGGCCCCCCGAGGGACCAATTTGTTCTTCTCTGTAATAAGAACCTAATTAAATTAGCTCAGCCGCCTCACAGAGCCCTTAAATTAGCCGTGGTGATGAGGGCCCTTGCTGACAGCCTGCTGCCAAATTGCTCCGCACTCGCCCTGCTGTGGGGTCCAGGGAAAGTCCTCGGGGGACCCTGCTCCAGGACCCCTGGGAAGAGCAGGGCAGGGCAGCTCGAGATGGGGCAGGGGGTGCACGGAGGGGAGTGTGGGTGGGACAAGTGTGGGGAGGCTCTGTGGGGTGCTCTTCCCTTCTGCTGGCATAGGGATGGGGTAGAGGGAGGACATGGGGTGAGGGGACAGAGCCGACAGTGACTGGTACTAGTGACATTGGAAACCCAGAGTACAGGATAGGGTGTCCATCTTCTCCGGGAGCACTGGGTTAGTGGGTGTTGCGGTGATGGAGATGTTGTGGAAGGGTGTCCTAGCACAGTCAGGTGCTGCGAGACGGACACAGGCTGAGATGGAGATGTGTCCACAGCAGTTTCACAGTGACTTTCCTTCCTGTATTCTGTTACGAGCTTGTGGAACGGTGTCCTAGCACAGTCAGGTGCTGCGAGACGGACCCAGGCTGAGATGGAGTTGTGTCCACAGCAGTTTCACAGTGATTTTCCCTCCTGCATCCTGTTCCGCTTGCCTGGTTTCCAGGTGGCCTCAGTGACACCTTGGTCCCATGTAGGCTGGGTCACTCCCACAGCCTCCAGTTGCCCTCTCCCGAGTATCCGGGTATGCGGGATTGGGGGAGAGAGAGCTTGCCCTTACTGGTGGGGGGCACTGCCGTGGCCAAATCCTGCTCGTAGCCTAGAGAAGTGTAAGATGCCCTCTAGCCCTGCCTGCCCTGTTTACGACGGGCAGCCCCAAATTCCTGATTATCCTCCCCACACCACAGCTCGGAGCACCTGCCTGGGAAACGATGGATTTATTGGGCTGTATCCTCAACCAGGAAAGGTACATCCAGTGAAGAGACAAAAATACACTTGTGATCGGCCGCTCTCACGTTACCACGCTTCGCCCCGGACAACGATCACCATAAAAACTGTGCTTTAAAATAATCTTTAAATAATTTCTGCTTTTTGTTTAAAAAAAAAAAATCAACCCCCCCGCAAACAGCTTTCTCCCCGCCCCTGCCTGCTCCCGTCTCACCCTGCACGTGCCCACACTGCCTCCCGTCTATGGTACATACAAAGAGCAGATAAATAAATAAAGACAGGTGGTGCTGCAGGGGGGACACGGGTCTGAGCGCCCCAAATAATCTTTAAATAATTTCTGCTTTTTGTTTAAAAAAAAAAAATCAACCCCCCCGCAAACAGCTTTCTCCCCGCCCCTGCCTGCTCCCGTCTCACCCTGCACGTGCCCACACTGCCTCCCGTCTATGGTACATACAAAGAGCAGATAAATAAATAAAGACAGGTGGTGCTGCAGGGGGGACACGGGTCTGAGCGCCCCCAGCTCCCTCACCTCTGCTAATGTGGAGCCAGGGGAGGCTGACGCTCTAGCCAGGATGTGTGTGTGGGGGACACCATGGCTGCAGCTCTGATGGGACCCACACCAGGTCCCACGAGCGGGTGAGCCGCAATGAGTTACCCTGAGGGTTTGGGTTGCTGGGGGGCAATGAGTTACCCTGAGGGTTTGGGATGCTGGGGGGTTGAGAAGGTCAGGCCAGGCAGAGTCTGGAGTTCGGAGAGTGTTTTAGCTTTGGGCTGGGAAAGATATAGCTCTGGGCTGAGCCAGCTCAGGGTGGGATGCCAGGAAGGCAAGGGAGGGAGGGCATTCTCCCCCGCCACTTTCCTTCCCTGGGCTCCGGCAGGCTAGGGCTGCAGCCATGGCTCTCCTCAGCCCTGCTCCCACCAGTGTGTGCCCGTGCCTGGCTGGAACTAGCACCGTCCTCGCTGGACACTTGCCTCCACACACCCCTCTTGCCAGCCAGTGCCCCTTGTGCTGTCACAGCCTTCCCATAGGCATGCCCAGCTGGGTGGCTATGGCGCTGGCTTTGGGCAGTGCTTGGGGTACCCCTCCCCAGTCTCTTGCTTCAGCAGCACTCATGTCACCAAGTCAGGGAGGGGTCTTGTTCCAGAGCCATGCGAACCCCTCCAGCCCTGCCCATGCTTGAGCACCCCAGGCACACAGGAGCTCGTTTGGGTGCCCCTCTGCACCCACAGTCAGGGCAATGGGCAAGGCACAGTCCCAGTACCTGGGTCATCCTCCTTCCAGCTGCCACGTCCCAGGGGTGGGAATGGCATCACCCGCCCTCCCACCTGGGGGGTCCAGCAAAGGGCTTTGGGCTCCCTCTCCCAAAGCACCCCAGCTGGGTGCAGGCAGGCTTGGAGCTCCGCAGGAACAGCCAGGCTCTCTCTTCTTCCCGCACCCCTGTTCTGTCACTCTGTCACTAGCTAATTTAGCACACACACATGCACCTCACACGCACACACACACAAATAGCAGCATGTGGATCCTGCCGGGGGCACCTCCATGTCTGTGGAGGGACCCTTTGTGCCTCCCCCCTGCCCCTGGGAACAGGGGTTGAGGAGCAGGTAGTGAGCATGGAGGAAGCACACCAGATTGCCCTGGTGGCCCCAAACCAGGAGGTGGCTTTGCCCCGAGCAGGCAGGGCTAGAGGCAGCTCCCCATAGGCACCCAGCTTTGGGAAGGGGTGCTGGCTCCAGTGAGCTGCC
>NW_010431632.1:4768-5125 GCF_000710305.1 Buceros rhinoceros silvestris
CCCCGGGGAGCTGCTTTCCAGCCCCCGCCTCCACCAGCAGCGACAGCTGTGGCCGGGGTGCACCCTCAGCTCTCCGCCTGGGGCACCCCCAGCGGGTGGAAGCTGTCAGGGGGCAGGAGCAGCCTGCCAAGGCGGTAGAGCATCCCCGAGTACCAGTGCACACCATCCCCCTGCACCCCAGGCCACCCTACCAGGCTGTGGTAGAGCCGGAGAGGCCAAAAAGCCAGCTGTGCCAGATGTTGCTCCTGCACCAGGGCAAAGCACGAGGCCACCACGCCATCTACTACCAGTGTCCCGTGGCGTGTCAGTGGGGCATAGGCTCCCACATCCCTCTTGTCCTGCAACCCCAACACCTCA
>NW_010431632.1:5318-7470 GCF_000710305.1 Buceros rhinoceros silvestris
CGCCCACAGCCACCAGCACAAAATGTCCAGGGCGCACGTGGCTGGCAAAGGTGGGACGGAAGTGGGTGGCGGGTGCCGAGGCATTCTCGGCCACGAAAAGCAGGTGGGTGGGCGTGAGGGCCAGGCGTCGGGGTGGTTCCCGTGTCTCGATGATGTGGAAGGAGGTGAGGACACGGGGCTCCTTGTCCAGGAAAACCAAGAAGTCGCTGTAGGTGGGCCTGCCAGCCCCGTCCATCGCCAGCACCCGCTGGCCCGGGCGCAGTGCCCACAGTGGTGTCCGGGCACCATTCTCCAGCGTCGCCAGCGCCCGCCCAGGAAAGCAGCCCCCTGTCTTCGCAGCGGCCGAGTGCTCTGCGCAGGGAGAGAGAGGACAGGAGGGTCACCCATCTGCCAGGCTCCCAGCATCACCCTTCCAGAACACACAGAGACCCTCCCAAACTGCCCAGCTTCGCCCACCCGGGTTTAACTCTGCCCTGGCATCGCCAGCGTGCACATGTCCCCTATACACCCTCGGCCACCTGCTCCCCTAGCCAACATGTCACTGGAGGTGGCACTTGGGGGCTCGAGCCACACATGGCAGAACCTGCTCCCAGTTGTGGTGCCAGGGCACAGGGACTGCACTCTCGTGCCAGGGCACTGGATCTGCTCTGCAAAGCTAGGGCCTGAAACCTGCTTGGCAGGGGGAATGGGACAGGGCCATAGCCCCCTTGCTGCAAGGGGGCACCCAAATCTTGAAAGAAGGGACGCAGAGCCCTGAGGCAGCAGCAGGATGAGGAGCAGAATGCCCTGTCGTACTTTGCATGCCCACAGCATACCCATCGCCTGCAGTGCTGGGCCTGGGTACTGCTGGGGAGGGTGCTACAAGGAATGGTGCAGGGTGTAGTGCCCTCTCCCTGCACTGCAGCACCCCTCCACCCCAAGCAGCAGCCCTGCTCCCTTCTCCTGCCTGCTTGCCGCTGCACTGCTGACGCCAGCTGACTCCCTATCCAAGCTGCAGGTACATGTCACAGCTTCTGGCCATCACCAGGCAAAAGCCACCAGTCTCCTGGGCAGGGCTTTGCTGGTGGTTGTCACAGGGTAAAGCACCCAAACTCTGCGGGGCTTGTCCCCTGGGATGGTGACAGAGCAGTCCTACCCCTTCCCAGATGAAAAGAGGTAACAAGTCACCAAGTGTCACCAGGAGCTCAACCTGTCACTTAGCAGGGGAACTCCGGCTTCCCAAGGATCAGTGCTCATCTCCCACAGCCACCCTGGTCCTCCAAGCCCCATCAACCCCCATCTTAGCATCTGTATGATGCCCTCCCACCATCTGCCAGGGGCACCTTATCTAGGGTCCTGGTCCTGGCCCGCACGGTCTGAGCCTTGAGCTCCCAGCCCCCTCAGGTGCTCTCCCAGCTCCCTCATCTAATGCCTCAGTATGTCCACCCAGATGGCACTGCCCCACATCACTCCCCAGCTTTGGGAACAGCCAAATCCCAGCCCCCAGGCCCATGAAGAGAGGCATCCATCTCTGGGACAGAATCCTTTTATTGCTCAGATGAGTTTGCCCTGTGCCTGCCCCAGACACCAGGTCCCGAATCCTGCACCCCACATCCCCAGGCAGGTGACAGAGCCATGGTGAGGGGCTGGCAGGAGGGCAAGAGGGGCACCTGGCAGAAGTGGGGGGCGCAGGCGCTGGGCATGGAGGGATGTGCAGGTGCAGGGGGTACCCGAGCAGACGCAATACATACAACAGGCCATGTGGCCATCCATACAAAAATAAAAGCCATTTATCAAGAGGTAGGGGCAGCCCGGCTGCCCTCTGTACACAGCTCTGGAGGGGTTAGGATATGCACCCCACCATCTCCATCATGCACCCTTGAGCTCTCCATGGCCTGGGGGATAAATATGGGGGATCCAGAGCCCTGAGAAGCTTTTGTAGAGCAAGGGGGCTGTGGCTGGCCTCCAGAAGCCCTCCAGGGCCTCAGGGCCTCAGTCTGCTGCCTGGGTCATGGCATCCCTCTTTGGTTGGTCCAGGGGAGCATCCCAGGATTCAAGAGCCTCCGTCCTTCTCCAGGGGCACAGCCCCATTCCTCTGGCCAACCCCAGGGCTCTGAGGTCATGGTCCTTGCTTTGGAGCCTGATCCCACTCCTCCGGCCAGCCCCAGAGGGT
>NW_010431633.1:0-893 GCF_000710305.1 Buceros rhinoceros silvestris
TTTTAAGTGTTCCAGTCAGTACTTTCACTTCTTGCTTTAGGATCCCAGAAGCTAAGGTGTTACTTCACTCAGCTTCATAAAATAAAATAAAGAAATGAAACTAAACAGACAAAACAGCAAACTTTCTGTTTGGGGAAACACATCCTTTGCCGGGGAGCCCTGCTCGGGGCCGGGGCTCCAGCGGTGCCCGGCCGGGCTGGCTCTGCAGGCTCAGGGCGTGCAAAGCATTAACAGGTACCTGCAAACTTTCCGAGCTGAAACCTGAAATAAAAAGAGCAAGAGGTGGGTGGGGGGATGCTTTGGGTTTTTTTTTTTGGTTGGTTGGTTTTTGGGGGGGGAAGGTTGTTTTTTGGGTTTGTTTTTGTTTTTTTTTCCAGGAGGACGAAGTCCCTTCCTAGCACTAAAACTTTTGCTGCTGCGTTGTAAAAGGTACCTCCCGTACCTGGCTGACAGGTAAAGGGAGCAGGGGTGCTGATGGCACAGCCCCGAGCTCCCCAAAACTGTTCACCCCTTCCCAGAGCGGTACCGGAGTGACTTCAGGTTTCAGCTAAAAAAATAAAATAATTAAAAAAAGAGAGGAGGTTTTTTTCCCCCAAGTATAAACAAGCCAGAAAGAAGGCAACACGCTTTAAAAAATAAAAATATTATCGGAATTAAGTAAGCCCGCTAGTGCATGAGGTGGTGTGAGAAAAAGAGAAGAGGAGAGGGGGGGAAAAAAAAGGAGAGAAAATGGAATTAAATTCCGAACCTACCTGCGAAGTCTTGTTTGTAGTTTTGGCCAGAAATGGTGAGAAGAAAAAGCATGAAGAAGCCGCGAAGTGGAGGAGAAAAGGTGAAGGGAGATGCAGCTCCTGGAGAAATTGTAAAAAGCCTTGCAAAGAGTTGTCGGAAGG
>NW_010431633.1:1051-1317 GCF_000710305.1 Buceros rhinoceros silvestris
ATCTCTTTCTGCCACTCCAGGAAACACAAACCTGGGGACGGACTGACGTGTTACGCCTCTTCTAATGACATTTTTTTCTTTTTCTTTTCTGTAGGAGCGAGAGGAGAGACCCTGGAACACACGCCACCTATCTTTGTGGGGAGGGATAATTGAAGAGCACCAAACGTGAGCATCATGTGGAAACGTGATCGCCAAGTTTCTCTCTGGGAAAGGATCTGGGATAGATTATACCTTGAAGTCTCCGCGAAAGGCTTTAGCGGCAGAAA
>NW_010431634.1:0-18362 GCF_000710305.1 Buceros rhinoceros silvestris
GGTACTGCGTCGTGACTGAAAGGTCAGGCTGTAATCTAAGGTTTTTTTGTTTTCTCTGTAATACTTGTCCACCCGCGAATGGGTTTTTTGACGGTAATTAGCCCTGGAAATATTTCAGCTCGGGTGTGCAACTTGGTAGGTGAAGAAAGGGACTTGTTCAAGTAACTGAATTGAATTGTAAGGGGAATACCTGGCCTAGGGGAGAGAGAAACTGTCTTTTTAATTACATCAGTGATTGAAAACCGTGTGGGCTCTTCTGAGCAGATGAGAACATAGACAGCTGTGACATACGGCCTTGGAAAGAGCAGATGAGCTAGCAAAAGTGACAGAGGAGAGCGTGGGAGAGGGAAGCTTGCATGCCGAGAGACTGCCTTTTTATCGCCTACCTCCTGTCGTTTTTATCAAGGAGTGCTTAAATGGTTGGAGAATCAAGGTCCGAAGCCCTCCGTACAGAATCTGTCATAAAATGTTTGAAGATAATTAGCCAAAACTGAAAAAGAAAAAAACTTTTTGTAACTCTTAGTAGAATAAATGGAAGACTCGTTTTCATTCCCCTCCTACCTGCTCACCTTACTACCTGTTTAGTTTATCTGGAAACGTTTTCAGGGTAGGTTACTTGACCTCATGTATAGTATTAACTTGCAGGTGGTTAATTCCGTTTATAAGAGTGCAGCTGTGTGAGCAAAGCTACTGCCTGTCTGATGAACGTCCTCAGAAACTGGCGATGGGAAGTTGCGGATGTTGGTGCTCTGGAAGGTGTACTTGCTGTTCTCCTGATGTGTGACTGGGAAAGCTATTTCTGTCTTTCCTCCATACTTCAACTATAATATTAAAGAAAAGCCTAAGGCCTTTTTTTGTATGACCCATTAAAGGATGTATTAAGACCTCAAAGATCTTGCGAGTGAAACTAGAGGAGAGCATGCAAGAGAGACTGAAGGAGGGAGCAAGACAAAAATTCCCAAACAATCCTTGAAAATTCTGCATGTGCTAGAAGAGAGTGACCCTGGGCGTAGCCTGTTTACTCACCCCACAAGCCTGTTGTGGAGCATCTATCCTTTGGTAACATTGCCTGATGTGGCTGTTTCTAAACTATCTGACAGTTGCCTCAGCTGAGTTTTGAATGAGATTTGCATTTCTGTGGGGTTTAAGCTTGTGATCTGCACTTTCATGAGACAGCCACCAGCCTTAAGCCTTTCATTAAGAGTGTTGCTATGAAGGACTGTGCTATAATGACAGCTTATACTCACCTGGACTACACAACTGTTGCTTTTTTTTTCTTTTAGAGGTGGAGTTCAAGAATAAGGTCAAGAAAGACTTAAATGGGCTTCTGAAGGTGAGTTAAAAATGGTACTCAAATTTAATTTAATAAGCTAGGAGCAATCAAAATGCTATGTTGCTTCTGTACTGTGGTTTGATCAGAAAATAAAGCTATCCTTAAAATTCTGGCTTGTACTTTTGCATGTTAAAATTGTTGTTTTTCTTTTGTAGGAAGCTGTGTAACTCCACTAGGAGTTACCTATTTTGAATAAAAGCAAAATGAAAAAATGAAGGCTGTACATTATGATAGTGTCTCTTGAAAATAATCTTTCCTGTAGTGAGCTGTGAAATTCACTCTTGGTTAAGACCAGCATCTTGCTTGCATTCATAATGATAATATATGTGCCAGTAAGAAACGGCAACAACTAAATTGTTGCTGCCTGCATGAATCCCAAGTGTTATTTGTGTACCCAAGAAATGCTATACTTAGTGTGGCTTTGTTTGTGATACCACAGAAAATATTTTCAGCTGAGTGCATAAAAGTGTTTTAATAGGATTATTTCCTCCCCTTCTCTTCTCTTGTATACCGGACAAGGCAAGAGAGCTGTATACTAGATTAACTCTGCTTCTGGTGTGCTGGGAAACCAGGCTGGGTGCACAGGAGTTGTTTTGCTGCATACCGTTACTTAAGACAAAGTCAGGAATAAGATGTTAGCCACGTTTGTGAAGAAATAGCCGTGATTTTACTCTTTGCAGGACTGTTTGTTCGTGAGTGATCTCTTTTGTATGTCTTGTATTAAATATCCTTGTATCCTGATTAAGACAGGAAATCCAATACCTTCCGTCAGATTCACTACTATAACTTACCGCTGTGTATTTTGTTAATAATTTTGTGTTTGCAGTGTTGAAGTAAAAAAAAGGAAGAAAAATGGAGACAGAGACCATTTTAAATCTTAGACAGCAACTCAAGGAAGCGGAGAATGAGCGACGAAAGGCAGCACAATATGGCTTGCATTTACTGGAGTCCCAGAGTGAAGTTCAAAATCAGCTGGATCAAACACGCCGTGAATTGACTGAGAAAACCGAGGTGATGTTTTAAAATTTGAGTAAAAAAAAGCAGTCAAGAATTTTGTATTAACTACTTCCTGAATGTCGCTGGGGTTTTCAGTGCCTTTTAGAGTCTACGTTAATTGTATAAACCTTTTTAGTTTAAGTGTTCATAGAGAGGGCTTTTTATCTCTGCTCTCAACTATTGAGCATAAGTTTATCTAAGTGGGACAGAGTTTCATAGCTAATTGTGCATCAGGTGTTCAGTACCATGTAGGATTAATTGCCTTTAATGTAAAATGAATGCTAAGTGCTAAAGTAAACTTGTTTTAGAGCAATTCGCTCGCGTCATGCTCTCCCTTCGTGCTTTGTATCACTTAAGGCTGTTAAAAGCACGCTGGCAGCAAGACGGTAAGGTTCCGTTCTTCTGTGATGATGTTTTCAAATGTTCTCCATGCCAGGGGCTGCAGAATATATTCATGTATTTCTTTACAGCCCCGAAAAGAAGGTACTTTGCGTTGAAATAGAGAGGTATTTCTTAGTCACCCAGTTTTCTTAGTAATTGTGCAAGAAAATTCCAATTAGGAAAATCTCTTTGCTTTTCATAAACACTTTTTGATGTTTGTTTTCATTCAGCCCATGCTTCAGATATATTGTTTCTTTTTAGTCTGTTTCTGGCTGCTCATCTATCACTTCTCTTGTGACTGAGGAAAAACGTTTGTTGTAGGCTTTGGGGTTTTGGAGGGGTTTTTTGTTTACCTGGAGAGTTGTAGCACCCTGAATGAGCCTTAATGGAGTACTTGAATCAGTCTGCCATCAGTAAGCTTATGGAAATCACAAGTGGTATAAGGCAGGCAGGGCAGGCTGGTCCTTTTCTGCAGACAACCTGAGATGGTGGCTGCTGTGAGAAGCTGCCCTGTAGGTTGTAATCTAATGTTATAGGCTGCAGTGAAGTTACGAGCTAAGCTCGTGTGAACCGGTACAGTTAGTAACCGAGATTCAAAGGGTAGAGGGGAGGAATTGTGTGCTTTCAGACAGTAAATAACATCTTGTGTGGGAGCTGTGGTTATTCAACAGATTCTTTTCTGCTTTTGAATCTGTGGTTCTCCTCTTCAGAATCCAAGAGGCAAAGCCACTTTCCTGAACACAAGTGTAAATGTTAACAGTGGGCACAAGAGTCTTTCAGAAGTGTCTGTGTAGATGTATCATGCTGGATTTTTACCTTTCTTGGGTCTGGTCAGCTGTGCCCTGTCTGTATCTTTGAGTTAAAACTCTTGTCCTGTGTATTTGAGAGCTAAGCCTGTCCTTGAGAATCTGGTGTCTGGGCCACAGAGGTCAACTTCATGTGTGACAGCTTTTAGTTGTGCTGGGTTCCTTTTTTAAAATCTGCTCTGTTTTTTAAGAAGTATTTTATTTAAAAAAAGAGAAAAGAAAATCCTGCATCTCCAGAGTGATTTTGTTTTGGTATTAATCTTTTCTTCTTTCAAGACTCTTCTGTTACTGTTTTTTCTCCTTAATTGGTGGCTGAAGGGAAGAGTAAAATGACGCTGCCCCTGATAATTGGCAAACACATACAGTCAGACATAGAGGGAAGTCATTCTTCAGTCTGGAAAGGTTGATGGGATTAATTACAAATCAGTAGACAATTTAGGTGTCTTCACCAAACTTTGGACTCAGCTGTTCAGCAGTTGGGAACACTTGATGGACTGGAATAATTTTTAACGTAATCAGGTTCCATGGTGGTGGGAAGGCGTGTAAGCTCTGACTAAACTTCTTTTATTACACTTGCAGAAAAGATGCCCCTCATGCTGGCTGCAAAGAGATACACAGTTTCCATGAAGAAGAGAATGTTACACAATCAAAAAAGTTATAAAATTTCTGAAAAGTTTTTGGTGGTTTTGTGGTGTTCGGGGTTTTTTTAATTTTTAAAAATATGGTTATGACAATTAGAAATTTAGTGAAAGTTTGAGCCACAACTTTTAGGCGTTTAGTGTCTCGGTTCTAAGCCTGCATTTAGTACGCTGTTCCCCAAGCATTAATGAATGTTACATCTAGATTTATTAATATGTTATTTCTTTCAGAAATTTGAACAAGACAAATACACCCTTCAGAGAGAAATTGAACTCAAGAATCGAATGCTGGAAAGCTTGAGTTTTGAATGTGATTCCCTTAAGCAACAGCAAAACATGCAGCTGGATAAACAGAAAGAACAGCTTGGCAGAGTCTATGGACAGGAAATCAGCGACCTTAAAAACAAGGTTTGGTAATAACCTGTATACAGCTGGAAGGTTGCTAATAGCTTTTTAAAGAATATGTATTTAACTCATATTGAATACTTGCTACCAAACAAAATCTAATAAATAATGGTAACGTGTAGGAGCTTGTTTGGTTTTTAACGAATCTCTGCATAGTTACACTGTGAATTGCATTACATTTGAAAGCTTATCTTTAAAAGTTTACTCTTAAGTTTTAAGACATTTTCTGTAATTAGAATGGAATCAAAGTATTGTGCTTCTCAAGAATTGATTATAAGCTGGTACTACTGAGTTGTCAACTGTCTTTAAGTTGGAGAACCTGAAAGCGGAACTAGATGAGACCCGGCTGTCAGAGAAACAATTGAGACACAAAGTGGATCTCCAGAAGGAAATAATTGCTGCCAAATCAGAAGAACTACGTATGATGTCTGACCGTGTACATGAGACCATGTCTTCAGAAATGCTCAATCTTCAGATAGAACTCACTGAACTGGAAAGTGTGAAGGTGTGGGGCTAGTACTGGATTATTAGGAATGTTGGGTAGTTGAAAGCAAGTTCTGTGCTTTTGCTTCTTTCATTTTAGAAGCTTTCTGTATATTGCTGCCTTGTGATTGGCTTACTACTAAGAAAATATGCACAGAATAAAATAGCCTTAACTAGAAAACCAGACTTTAATACAACCTCATCTTCAAGATAATATTTTTTATTGAAAGTAATGACTACTAACAAACCTGCTTGGTTCACTGGGGCCTGCTTTTCTTCAAATTGTTTTATAAACTTATTTTGTACTTGGTGTTCTTTTTGTTTAGGCCAATGTTGAAGAAAAGCTGAATGAACTGCAGTACAGTAAAGAACAACTAGAACTCATAAACAGTAACCTACGTAATCAGCTGGAGCGTCTCCAGGGAGAAAAAGAAGAGAGGGAAAAAGAAGTTGTTTCTTACTGTAATGCATTAGAGGTATTCTCTTTAATTTCATTCAACAGTGATAGATAATCCCCAAATTCACAAGCTATGGTGCTAGCTGATCAGAGAAACTGGGGGAAACAGCTATACTGACTAGTCCTGTTAGTTATTGCCTAAATATCGAATATCTAAATACTCAGTGAACCTTCTTCTGTGGAAGGCTGTGTAGGGAGATCCTTTGCATTGAAGTATTCTGCTTCGAAAAACGACCTTCTCATGCGTCACTGATGTAATTCGCACTTTTATTTCAAGTTCTACTGAATGCCTTAGAAAATTTTCTGCTGGGAAGTAGAGGATTTGTGACTAAACTCAGCAAGGCTAATAGTCTCAATACCATTGATCCAACTGACAAACAGCAAAGTTTTCCTTGAAGGTTTTAGTTTGGTTTTATCATGAAGAGTAAGTGGCATCTTAAGCCTTTTAGGAAAAGAAACGTGATTGCCTCTTAGGGAATAGAACTGTACGCACAGTTAAGTACTGCAGTAGAATATAGACTGTGCATAGGAAATGATAACACTGATTAAATTTGTAGGCAGTACATCAGATGCTTAATGACTAATATCCTCTTTGTTTTAATCTAGAAAGCTCGGGAAGCTAATCAGGAGCTTCAGGTTCAGCTGGATCATGCAGTGCAACAATCTTTGGACCCTACAAGTAAAGGCAATTCGCTCTTTGCAGAGGTACAGTTCTGCCACATACGCCTGAGAAAATCAGAGGAGAGAAGAAATAGTTGCTAAGTTTTATTTCTTATATTGCATTGAAAATGTGAGAGTATCTGTACCTGCTCTGGCCAGCATGAATCTCTATTCCTCAAATACTACTACACTGTTGAACTGTCTAGGAACTGACCTATAGAAAACAATTTTGATGCACACTCCGAAGTTGAGGAGTTAGTAAACTTAATGGAATCACTTAAAGTTACCTGGCTATCCAGGTGGCAGATGGGACTGAGGGTTCATGATGGTTCTGTCTGCAGCTCTTAGCTCTAAGTACTTCTGTTCAGCTGGGAAACCTTCCTGAGTGCAGAACATCACAGCTTCCAGTATTTCCCATACCGGTAAATGGTGTCTTAAAAACATGCAAACAGTGGTTGGATGTTTGAGCGTTTGGGAGGGTTTTTGAATTATTTTGGGATAAGAGTTCAGCTGCTGTTAAATGCATAGGAAATTGTTTTGTTTTCTGACAGCCCCCAGGGGATGGGTTGAATTCGTACACAGGCCACTTTTATGAACTATTTCTTTTGATGCCAGTGGACAAAACTATTCTACAACAACACAAGCATATGAAATGTTACTTTATTTTGATATGAAAAGTCTGTTGCACTTTACTGATTGGGCTTCAACTGCTACAGCATTGTCTGCTCACTTTTATCTCGGAGGTAATGACAACAGTCTGTATTTTCAAGTATTGTTGCTGGAAAAGCAGTATCTGCAGAACCAACATCAGTTGCTACGTAACATCTCCTTGTAAAACTCGTCGTCCAAGTGACAGCAAGCATATAATTTTCATAGTAATAATTGTTAACAATGTTCTGTAGGTGGAGGACCGTAGGGCAGAAATGGAGCGACAGCTGATCAGTGTGAAAATAAAATATCAGTCACTACAAAAACAACATGCATTCACTAGAGAACAATTGCAGAGAATGAAGGTATGAACGTTGCTGTAATGCCTCAGGGTGTCCTTGGGGTCTGGTAAGGCAGTGCTTTAGCACACAGGCTCTAGGGGGTTTGATTACCTTTCAGATGTGATACAGTAGTCTGGGGGGAGGGAAACGGGAGAAAAACCAAGCGAGATGTCATTGTGCTATTTGACTTGTATGGCAGATTAGCATTTCTTCTATTGCCGCTGTGTTACCCTAGAACTCCAAGTTGTACTTAGGGCCCTGTTTGCTGACTTTGGCAGTAGTTGTTAAATGGATAAAAGTAAAACACAATTCCTGTCAGTCAAACTAGCATTGTTTGCCTTGACAATTGCTGTTGTTATCTAATTCTTATACTAAATTACTCCTTCATCTGTGTATTAACTGTGCTTGTCAGGAATAAATGTGAAGAAAAGGGCAGGCTTGTATTCTGTGCCCTAATCACACTGTTTTGCTCACTGTGGGTTGCTTTCTTGTTTTTACGTTTGTCCATATTTTTCTGGCCTTTCCCGATCTTTAGTGCAAGAATAAGGCATAACCTTTGTCATAACTATTTAAGTTATAGGACTCCTCTATAGGTTGGGAGCCTGTTGATTGATACTCTTGAGAACTAGTTAGCAGAAGCTGATTTACAAGACAATGTAAAGGGAATGCTGCAAAACTACCAACTGTTGTCATGTTGGCTTTCTGCTTTTTTTCAACACTTAAGCAGACCCGTTGACTTTGATCAAATAGTTGATTGTGCAGTTTGAGGAGAGTACTTGTACGGTTATCACCGCTCAAACGTCAGGAGTGATGATAATGAGCATACAGGTTTGTGTTCCCTAGCTTTTGTGGAGAAGTGGGTTGAAAATCATTGAAACAACATTTGTAAGGGATAAGAAAAGAACTACTGATGCAGCAAAGGAATTCTTGTATGAAAATCTGACCTTGAGAGCTAAAGATTTGAGTGAGTAAAATTACTGAATAGGATCGGCTTCAGAATTTTTTTCCTTGTAATGTGAGGTTAAAGGTCAGTCATACTGATTGAATAGCATAAAAACCATATCTAGTACTGAAGATTTTCACCAAAAATGGAGGCAAATTGGTATCTCCAGTGTACTACTTAATGTTTTTATTTGGAATTACAGTTTGCACTCATTTTTCTCCATAAAACTTCTTTCAGTATCAATATTGGAGATGGGTAGGTAGTTAGGACAGCTGTTTTGCCTAAGCTGCTGTCTTAGATCCCCGGCAGGATGGTCTCTGTGTGGTGTTGCACTGTGATGCTGTGTGTTAAGGCTAACGCTATAGCTGATCGATGTCTGCATTCAGCAGCTGATTCCCACAGCACAGTTAACTGTTGAGGCGGATTTAGGTGTCAGAATGTCTGAATGTGGTATTTACTGATGACTTCTGAAGATCTGACTGCTGAATGGAATGTAAGCAGTGCTCCTGTGGAAGTTCTCCCATGGCTGGTGTATTTTCTGCAACCCACAGTATGTCTTCCAGTTTCTGCGCTGTTTTTATGCAGATGAACTGCAGTTTGTGGTTCTGACAGTTAGCAAGTGGGCTCCTAAGTGAAAGGGCAAAAGGTTAGGTGCCTTCAAGCTTGGGAACTGTGAGGATAGCTTTTTTTCTATCAGTGAGGGATAAAATTTGGCCTCCCTTATGTCCTGTAAAAGCTACAAGGAGTTGATCGAGTCTTTTTTTAGCTCCAGTTAACTCCAGTTACTGGAGCTAGTTTAGCTCCAGTACAGAGTTATCAATATCCTTTATTTGACATAGGACATTCCATAGGGTAAATGTAAATGCTCTTCTCGCTTCCTCTGTTAACCTCTAGTCTAATGTTTGAGCTGATGCTTTCCTTGTTATTTCTCCAAGCATCCTGTACTGTCCTCTATCCATACTGACTAGACTGGTAGAAACGGTACTGTTATCACTAACACCCTGTTAAGTCTTTCCATTATTGCATTTCTTATTGTTTTGCCGTTGCATTTCGTACTTTTTTAAATGTCTGATGTGTTGGTTTTAACTGAATGTGTCAAGGCTCTCGTACTATGATATTACGATGTTAACAGCATCAGAAAAATCTGCTATAAATGCAAGACTTGTCTTTGATTAACTTCTTTGGTAATGACATACTTCAGAAAGGATATGTTTTGCTGAAGGAGTAGAAGCTGGAATTCTTGGATTAATTTTACAGAAGGCAAACTTCAGTGTTATCTATAAATCAAACAGAACTGCAAGAAAGGGGTTTTTGAGACTTATTGTTGAACTAGAGTGTGTTTTCCCAAGTGAGGAGTTCTTGATAGATGCATTTTAGCTCTGATAAACAAGCCTGGATTGTAGTTTGGTTCTGGCTGGCTTGGTGTTTACAGTTTGAATGTGAAATGTTGTGTGTGTCCTTGACGTTATAGCTACAGGTTTCTTAGTCAACATGGTGAAAGATACAGCACCTCGGGACTACTCAGTTCAGTAAGTTTTCAGCTGCCCCAGAGATTTCTAATGTCAAACTACAGTGATGATTGAGGGTCATGTTGTGAGGACTACTGAGTTAACGCATCCTGTGCACTGTGTTAAGGATTAGAATTGCAAGACTTGAGTACCCTAACTTTTCCGGGTAAGAGGCTGAGATTTTTCGGTCACTTAACTCAGTATTTCTTGTACAGATTGTTTCTTCCCTTTGCTCCAGCTGCAGATGGCTGCTTTGCTACAGATGAAAGGCTCTCAGGCAGAATTTGAGCAGCTGGAACGCTTACAGGCGATGTTAGAACAAAAGAATGGTGAGATAGAAGATCTTCTCATGAGAGTGAGGCAGCTAGAAAAATTTAAGGTATGTGTTCTTTGATAAAGTGGCAAAGTTGTAATCGGAAACTAAGACATGAGACTAAGAATTATTACGAAAACTGTCTGATGTCTATGCTCAGGTTTGAAAAGGGATCCAAAGGCTACTCGTACCTTTATTTCATCCAAATTCCGTTTTAAGGCTGGAGAACTTCTGAAGTTTAGAGAAGCAGAAAATTCTATACCACCTAAGCCCCAGTTTGGAGAAACGGTCTTTTGTGGGTTTCTGTGTGCAGCGTCCTCATATTTTACAGTTACCCGTAGCATTTAAATTCAGTTCCTTGGTCAAAGGTCACTGAGCTATGACATCTGATTTTTCTCTTGGAAGACATAACTGTTTCAGGTTTTTACTCTGTGCTCTTAGGCTTTATCACCTTTCAGTCGCTCAGCTCTATTGTATTCCTTGGATACTTATTTCCCTAATGTGTCTCACTTTGCAATGAAGTATGCTCTTTTCTAGAAAATCTGAATTGTTTAACCACCCTTATAAAGTCTTGTTATGTGCTTTGATAGCATCTTGTCAATATTTTGGCAGGTGAGAAATACATGAGAACACTTGGATGTGCTACTGTAATGTTTACTGGTGTTTGTGCGTGTACAGGGTGAAAAGCCTTGCTTACATATGGACTCATTTGGCCCTTTCTTATCACAGCTTTGGAACATAAGCTGAGGTCTATGCAATAGGCTCATTCTTTCCAGGATAGCGCCTGCTATTCTGTGTTTAAGTGGCATAAAGCTGGGCTTAACCCATTTTAGTAAGCAACTGAGAGACAGCTTGATTACTTTACCAGTTTTGTCATGTATAAGCTTGATCAATATTTATTCTTGTCTCAATGCCGTGAATAGTGTCAAGAAATTGAATGAGGGATTCAAATAACAATCAAAAGTACTTGTAGTCAGTGATTGACAGAAGCCTATGGGATCTGTGGGGCAGGATTAAATCAGAGTACTGCTTGTTCAGAAAAAAACCCCACCCACAAACCAACCGCCCAGTATGTCACATGTTACTGAAGCATTTTATAAAGTTTACTGCATTTATGGAACCAACTTTCTCTTCTAAAACATGTAACTGACTTTGAGCTTTTGGCTGTTGATTTAACACAGCTTGTATTCCTTTGGGGTCCAGCTGCTCAAGCCTAGAAATAAGGGCTGAAAAAAATTCCCTGTGGGTTAACTAAATACCCTGTATTTTCAAGTAAAAAGGAAGATAACTGCTCTGCAAAGCTATTAGAAAACCTTCTCAAGCCAAGATAACTGGCTTGTTTTATTTTGTTTTCTTACAGCAAATAAGAGAACTGTCAGTTCTGGTGCTATTTGACATCGGGAACAAATGAGGAAGTGCTCAGAGAAACTGAGCTCTTAAATGCCTCTGTAATGAGACATCTCCAGAGAAATGCATGGAAAATTTCACTTAAGGACTGAGCTAATGTGCTTCCGAAAGGTCACTATTTGACAACCTGACTTTTTTCTTTATCAGACTTTATATGAGAATATGGAAGAATCCAGAGGTAGTAGTGGCTCAAAAGGAGGCGAGTCTGAAGATGGTTACTACGCAGATCTGCTGCAAATGAAGCTTGACAACTCCAAGTATGTACTTAATGGTCTGAGGCCTAGAAATTGGTTGCAGTCTGGTTATCTTCTAGCTGCTCTTTTATCCTCCCTTTTTCTGTTACTGTTTGTATGTAGTCCACTGACTAGATGCACGAATTTGCTCATTGTCTCATTTTCTAATGCTGTGGAACTGACCTATCTTCATTGCAGGACAGAGTTGTTTTGTCATTTTACTTCTGTTGCTAAAGATGGCAGAACTGTTTTATATTGTCATAATTTTCTTCTGGAAATATTGTTAATATTTCTAGATACATGATGATCAAGAACATAAGAAAAGTAACGTGTAAGGAAACTGTATGAAGCTTCTTAAAGTCTATAGACTGTATATATTTCTCTGCTCTCAAGAGACAGATAATGACACTGAGTGTTTTATCGGACTATGTTATTGAGACGTGTTCTTTGACTAGTGGATTCCATATCTATTAGAAAGTACTTAGTGTTTGGTTTCAGGACTTTTTTTAAGCCCTTAGATGAAAGTATTACCCTAACAGCAGGAGGCAGTGTTCTGCTGTGGGAATTACTGAGAGGTCTGTTACCTCGTTGGTGTTGCTATAATGAGAAACTGGTATGATCCGATTACCCTAGGATGGCTGAGGAATGGTGGTTTGGTGCTGGTGATGTGCAAGTTAATGGCCTCTGAAACAGAGGCAAGGATGTGCACTGAGTATTAACATAATGATTTTTGTGTTGTGACAGAAGGAAGTGTATTAATTTATACAGAGGTTAGAAAAACCCTAATCGAATAGTGAATTTGTAGGTTAGGCAAGGTTTTGCAAAGCTTTTATGTATGCATGTGTACTTTATTCAGCACACAGCTTTGTTTTTAGTGAGCATTCTGTCTCTGGTAACCAAACTCTCTGCTCTGTCAAGGTTGAGTGCAAACTTTCATTGTACTGAAAGAGGTCTCTTTCATTTCCCGCTAGTGTATTAGTATGAATTGTATGTGAAGTCGCTGAATGCTTAGTTGAATTGGTATCTGCTGCTTTACTGGAAAAAAATCAAACCCCAGAACAAACTTAAGTCTGAGTGGCTGTGTACTTATCTTCCCATCCCAGCAAGGAAACTGAAACCTTGAAAAATGAACTATCCTTGCAGAGGATGAAAGCACTGTATGAGAGCCAGAGGGTTCTGGAAGTTGAAAGGAAGCTCTTCGCAAATGAGAGGCATTTGCAAGCTTGTCAGAGTGAGAATATGAACTTGCGAGTTACGCTGGATGAGCTAAAGATGAAATACGAGCCTGAAGGTAAATACTAGTTTTCCATGTGGAAATATACAAATATCTGGTCTTCTGAACCTCCCCAAGCTGAAAGGTATTAAGCAGGAAAACATTGGGTTAGTTCCAAATATAAACTACCGTTTAAATGGCTGCCTTTCTGTCTGTAACCTGGTCCAAAACCTGCCCAACTGAAGTAGTCAAGGACCTTCCTTCAGTATGTATGCTAAAACTGGTTTCAGAAGACTAAAGAGTGCAAATTACGGTGTTAGAGGCCTTACAGAGCATAGCTGGATAACCATAGTGAAGAGGGTGGGAACAACTTGAGGTGAGGAGTATCAGTCTGAATTTAGGTAGCTGATAGGAGCTTTGTAGTAAGTGCAAAGCTTTTAGAGGAAAAACTGTACAGCCGCTCAAGTGAACATGGATTAGGTGTTGGTAACAGAGGTCCACCTGAACAGCCGTGTCTGTGCAGAAACAAGGGAGTTGTGGTCTGTGGAGGAAGGTGAATGGGAAACCAGATGGGTACATGGGCGCGTACCAAAACCAAAAGGATTTAATTTTAAAGTCTTAGTTGCGGAAGCTTGCCTCAGCAGCCTCAAAATGGAAATAAAATAGTTGAGCATACTCGTGTAGTTCAGAGCATCTAACTAAAAGCCTTGTTAAAAAGGTAGAGTGGGTGGGGAGGAAGAGATTTCTGCCTCTTTTTTCAAGCTAACTTCAACTGGGCTGTTTACTTGCTGGTAACAGGTTATGTGAAGGGACGTTCTTTAAGGGATGCAAGTTGTCCGGTCATGTGAAATGTACTTTATTAGTTTTATTATAAACATAGTAAAGATGGACAAGTTAACTCCAGCTTCTCTTATGTTCAAAAAATATATTCTTTTTTTCTTAGAATTACCTAAAGGCATTAAAATTAAAAAGAGGAGGGAGAAGATTCCAGTGGACACTACTTGTGAATACTTGGACAGCAAAAGTACTTTAGTAAAAGAAGCTGCTCTTACTCAATTACCAAGTAAGGAAGAAACAAAGACGACCTCTAAGAACTTGGAGTCAAACGATGCTTCTCCAAAAAAACACGCTCTTGAAGCACCACCAATAAATATAGCTCTTCAAGCAATGCAAAAAGTAGCTGAACCTGAAAGGGAGAGAAAGAGAGTCAAAACTAAAGATGAGAGTCATGATGCCTTTCCTTCGTATAGCAGAAGTGGAAGTAATTCCTTGACTTCAGCTGCCCCCAGGTCAGTGTCAGCTTCTGTCTATGGTCACGGCAATCAGCACAGACCTGCATCTCTCTTCTTTCGCTGCATGAACTATGCTATCCAGTTCTTTATCTATTTCCTCAGTCTTGCATGCAGTGTAATTCCTCAGCTCCAGCTGCCTACGTTGAACCTCTCAATACCTTTTAGAAAAACTAAAACGATGACTAATGAGAGACTCTTGAAACCGTAACACTCTTTGAAATAACTTTTCCATTACTTGAAAACGTTTGGGTGTGCAGCTAGCATGGTGGCTCACTTCGTTTGCTCTCACTTCAGAAATGGGACTGTGTTCGTGGTGCCTTCAGAGCTGCCACACACGTGTCACGTATCAAAGTAACAAAGGCAACAGGTATCATGCTTCAGTTTCATAGCTGATTTCAGCCTTTACCAACTTTCAGAGGTAGCTAAAAGCCTAAAAATTATTGAAAAGAAGTAATTTTTAACCTGAATTGAGTTTAACCAAACCTGCATTGTCCAAGATAATAGACAATTAATTACGCTCTTTGTGTTGTCAGACAACTGACTTCTGTAATCTGGATGCAGGATAACTACACACTCCACTGCTAAATTAAGTATTTCCCTGAACTGAGAATTTAAGATGCTTTACCTTCTATCAAAAAGTAACTTAGAGGAGTGATTAGCTCCAGCTTTTTTGTCTTGGTAAAAAGAATGCTTATTTTTTTTCTAGCTGATGCTTTTATTTTGTTCATATTCACCACCTTACTAAACACATATCTAAGTGTTTGGGGGAAGAAAAAATTTAGGCTGGTCTAAATGTTTTGAGCTTAGAGCTCCTAGGAAATAGTAGATGGAGAAAGGCCTAACACATGGAAATCAGTACAGTATATTCAAAATCAAGAGCATTCAGAAGTAATGGGGTTGATACTTTGACTCCTGGATCAATTATTCATGGTTGCATTGGATGCAATTGACAGGTGTAAAGTAAGCAAACAACTGTCTTCTGAGAGAGTCTGGAAAGAACATGGCAGAAATAGCAGTTTAGCGAAGTCAAAATCTTCGGGAACTGTGCCTGTGAGGTGGAAGATCAGGGAGGTCAAACATGGGGGGTGCACATTGAGAGGAAAGATCGGATAACTAGGTGATGGTGGTGTCTTCTGAACACGTAAAGGAGCTGGTAGCATGCAACCTGGGTGTGAAAAGCTTAACATATGTCCTCATGTTTCTTTGGGAAACAGATACGTGTCTGCCAACAGGAAGTTGTTGGAAACAGTTTGTGTGAACTGAAGGGGTGAACCTGCTGCAGGGGAGTGAGGAGAGGAAATTATTTGATGGAGTTGATGTTAGAAAGCAGAGCAAGGGGGAAACGTGCGAGAGGAAGATTAAGTCATAGTTCAGAGTGAGGGTTCTAATCTTGCACCCATTGCTGTTGGTTCAAATAAGGAACAAAACAGAAATCTGTAGGTGTTAAGAAATAAAAACCACGAACACAACAACAAAAAAAGCCGTAGAACTCCATGTAAGCTTTTAAGGTGTTTTCAATGGTGGTATGAACCTGTTAGGTGACTGTATTAATCAACTGCTAAATCCCCAATTAATGATGTTAATATAACAGATCAGAGTTAAGTAAATCCTCAATGTTATGATTTATTATGAAACAGGAAGTAATGATAGAATCTGACTATTGGAGAGGTTGGGTTTCTAAGCACTAGAGAATCTCTGGACTGTTCTGTGTTGGATGGGGCCAAACCGTATGCAGGAATACAGCTGAACACAGCTAAATACAAAGGCACAACTTGAGGAGGAATGTGGGCCTGAAAAGGGAGAGTTTGGTGGAGGAAAAAATAATTGGCAAGTCCATGGTGGATAATTGCCAGTGTTTCAACTTGCGTTAGGAAAAATGTGCTGCTCTGGCTGAACAGGCTGTTGGGGCTTTTGTGCAATAACTAGTCCAGCTTTGTCGCTACTGATCCATAAAACGTGGCCGTGAAAAGAGCCATCATAACTGGGAGAGGATCGCAAACTGAATTTCTAGAAAATGGAGATTGAAACGCTTTGTAGCTTAGGTGATGAGGAGGTGGTCAGAAGTGATCTGTATGTGCTTGTATGGGTGACAAACGTCCTTGTTTGAAGAGTCGTGTCAGCTAACGTGATGTGGCAAAGTAAAGCTATGTAACATTGAACTACCAGCAGAGGTGCCTGTGTGTACGTGTACTGGTAAAAAACAATGGACACTGGAATACATTATGAGGTGTTGGTGCTGATTAGATTATGGTATGTGACTGTTAAGAACATACTAGTTGAGTGTGAAGATGTAAATCCTTAGGTGATTATTATTATCAACTGCTCTTGTAATTGAGGCAGTGCAAAGGTTCTGGTAGGCCAGCTGGTCAATAAAGAGATGCGCTTCTCTATTGAAATGCTGTTCTTCACTTCAAAAACAGGAATAGCCCTTGCTGCCCGACTTAGTTTGCGTTTAGATGTGACGTTGTTGGCTTTAGTTTGATCTAAAGAAGGGCTTGGATGCTTAAGACTTTATTTGCTCTCTTAAGTTATTTAACTGGGCTACATACACCAAATCCAACTGACTTGGGTTTTGTTCACATGCCTACATCCATCTGGCTCAGCAGGAGACCTGCAGAACTAATCCTCTCCTTGGGGTTTTAGGCATGGCATTCATCCTCTGGAAGTAAAGGCCATCTGATGAGACTACCTGATCTTCCTTAAATGGTTAGAAGCAACCCCTGTTGTATATTGGTTTTGGAGACTGCAAAGTCTCCAAAACTTCATAGAATCATGTCATAGCTTCACAAGCTGCTTTTTTTTATGTGGCAATGCTTAACTATCATCTTTTCCTGATGATCCATCCGTTGCCCTCAGCTGACATGTCATGAAACATGCCAATGCTGTAAGGGGTGGTCTGCAAGCTTGCCTGGAATCAGGACTGTGGTGGGTACCTGCCTGATGCCCACGCAGCTGCTCTGACTTCCCCTCTGCAACAGGACGGGGAAAAAATAAGGTGAAAAAAGCTTGTGGGTTGATTGGACAAGGATCAGTTAGTCACAAATCTCTAGCCAATTTCCCCAAACTCTTGTTAGAGTTCATTTCAAAGTCCTCATCTTCTGATGTATCTCTTGATATTGCAAATAAATCTCTAACAACTGGGGAGCAGCTATTCTTGTTTGGAAAACCGTCACTGAAGGCACCTGTAGATTGTTACAGGTTGCTCACCGGAGGCTCTTGAGCCCACTAGAAATCCACAAGGTCACTAGAGAGTCGCTTTAACAGATGTGGTGAATCAGCATAGGATTTGTATTGGTGTGTAAAGTGTTTAATTTGGAACTTCATTTTCCCTAATTGGTTTTGCTGTGGAAATAATTGTGTGCAATACTTTGTTGTGGGTGTTTCTGTTGAGTAAATACCATTATTTATCAACTTGTTCTAATGACACATTTGTACGTTTATTAAGTAAACCTTTATTCAAACATCTGATTGTGCACAGATGACTAAATCTAACTTTTAACTTACCTCTTTAACAGCAATGTGGCAGCTGTGTTCCTGTTTACATTCACAGCCCAATTACAACGTGTTGGTGGACAAATGATGTAATGTAGAGCATAAAAATAAGCTTTTTCCAAGAGCTTCTTTTCAGATACTCGGGTGTTAAAGGGGATAGTAGTGCAGAACTAGGCTTGGAAACTAGTATATAGCTTTAAGTGTAGTCGCTTGCTTTTTGGTGGTGGTAAAGCAAAATGCTTGACTGCATCGTGTTTGTATTACGTTGGTGGGACTTTTTGCTTGGAGTTGTCCTTTTGTGAGCTTGCATGGCACAGTCACTGTTCCTTTTAAAGGCTGATCCCAACCAGGTAACACATTTAGTAAGTTTTACCAAACATTTCAGCATATAAAGTATAGCTTCCCCCCACCCCACTTAAGTGATGAAATGTGTATAAGGCTGCTACAAAAATGCTTCGTTTTAGTCTCATGTTACTCTCAAACACAGCTTGCTCTGTCTTTTGCGCATGGATGGTCTTGTGTATGCCAGCTGACTTGCTGAGTTTGCTTAAAACTCTTATTTTAGCCCTGTTTTTTATTAACAAAATAGGTATTTAGAATGGTTGCTTTGCCTGTAGGTTAACAGCTGAATCCAGATTTGAAAATATGGAAAAAGAAGATAAAGAAATTAAAATCACGACTGAGAAGAAAACACAAAAGAAAAAGTATACAACGTTGTATGTATCTTCTAAGCCAACTTCTGAAACACAATGTGCTCAGCAATAAGACTTAAATTTCTGGAAAGAACCCGAATTGGAGTCCTGCTTCAGCAGG
>NW_010431634.1:18481-24546 GCF_000710305.1 Buceros rhinoceros silvestris
CTGAGTAAACTTACTGAGTAGACTCATCAGCGTAGAGGTTCCTGACTACAGGTTCCTGCTCTGCCTTGTTTTCTGAAGAGTTTGATCGCGTTAGTGAGTTGCACTTTTCCCATCTGAACTTCCCAAGAGGCACCTGTGAAGTTCCCTGGCAGTGGGACCTGAAGTGTTGCGTTGTCTTGAATCGTGGCAAAGTCTCTATGCACACGTTCACTGCTGGCTTTGAAGCACAGTGCTGTTTGGGAAGACAAGAACATCCTACACAAGTTTTATTATAAGGTAAGATGGGGTCAACCCTCAGCAAGACAGACTGGACAGTGGTGATGCAGAACTCAACTAAGTTGTGTGCTCCTGAATTTATTCCAATACCTGGATTCAGAATTCTTAACGTATTTTTCCCCCCGATGTGTACTTGCTCCAACTTTCAGACTGACCTGATTGCAAAGGTGCTCACGAATCTTTTTATGCTTTTTGTGGGATAGCATTCTTTTGAAACTCTATAAATGCTTATATTTGTACTAATTAAAATAAACTTTTGTTGTTCTAAAATGTGGTCTAATGTATTTGGGACAAACCATGTTATCTAAAGCTGTCCATTTTCTGATTGTACCCTTTGTAGAAAGAGTTTTGCTTAAAGTACCACACAATAAATCTAAGAAGTAATGAATGCGCTCTGTTGCGTCATGTGTTCGGGAGACAAATCATAACTTTCTGATGACACTTGATGCAGAATAATTGAGGAGAACATTTAAGCTAGTTCCACCGATATTCCCCCACCACCCCAGCATTTATGTGGGTGTGGAAGATGGCTTCCTTGGACTCGAACTGCAGTTTAAGCTCCCTCTAGTGAATGAACAAGGCACTTCCTAAGGAAAAGACTCAGTAGTTAAGATGAAATTTCTTTGAGTCCCCCTTTTAAATCTGTTATGACAAAAATATCTTGGGGAATAATCTTACAACCCAGTGCGTCCTAGAATTGATGGCTTAATCCACTGAGTGTTAACTCCCATGGGTACTTCGGAATCCAGGACTCCTAACATGCTTCCCTATTTCAACGGATGCAGCTTCAAGCTCTTGCCAGATGCTGCCGGTCAGCTGGGTATATGAAAACATGCTATACGAAGAATTGCTTGTTTGCGGTGTTCTTGCTTTGGTGAAATCACTGTTGCCTCTGGTGGCTTGAGTGACACTGGCTGTAATTCCACCACCACCAGAACACTTACAGACAACGTAAAATTGTATATAAAAACAGTCTTGAGTTAGATCATCTTCTGGAAAAACATTGTGATATTTGTTATTACAGCTCGGGGCATTGGAAACAACCTCTTGCATAAAATTTTGCAGATAGCTTTTGGAGAAATTGCAAACCAGACGTGCCTTCGAACATCTGTTGAACACGCTTGCCTAGGACCACTGTTTGGAGGAGCTCATTGATAGTTGTGCCTGGGATTCTGTGACCTGTGACCGTGCACATGGGGGGCTTGAGCTCGTCAGTTGCTCATCTCAACAAATACTGAGCTGTAACATTGCGAGTGGCAACTGAAGTCGCTGAAGCTGTGGTAAAGTAAACTTAAATGAACAGATGTGGCTTGTTGCTTTCCACAGCCGTTTGAACTTGTCACCAGGCCATTTCTACACAGTTCAATTTAGGCACAGCCTGGTGGCTGTTAGTGCCTTTGAACATAGCAATCATAAATCCATCCGTCATGCATTCAGGTAACACAACTAGATTCTAAGAAGTTTACTATCCAAATCCTTCAGTCTCTTATTAATGAAGTTTCCATACACCGAGGTCTTTATTGTTAACCTCTGCTAGGATATTCCATGGTAACCCACGAAGCTAATGTATATCCGTGGAAGAGTTCTTGATGTTGCCTGTGTGAGCTTTAATTCTACATGGAAGAAATCACACTTTCGATGCTGCAAAATGTGAAAACTTTTATGCAAGTGGTGGAAGTTATCTTTGTACACTGAGATGCAAATTGCAGAAAATGGAAGTACAGATTGTTTTAATTGGAGGAAAACCTTTATTGACGTAGGATGTGTGCACTTGAAATGGGAGTGCTGAAAGGCAGGTCATCTACTAAAACAGGTCATTTATATGTTGAGCTTCTTGGCATGTGATGTTTCTAATTTGTTTGAATTGAACTAACTTGTTAACTAATGCTACAAACAAAACTGGGATGTCATTTGAACCAGTGCATAAAACTGACTAGAGTTTCTAGTCACCCCCCAAAAAGGACTGCTTTACCTGTGCTGCTGTAGGTTACTTGGGTACACAATCTTCATCGGCTTAGGCAATAGGTGCGCACTCACAAATCTCTTGCAGAATTACAACTCGCAGGTCAGGAGAGGTGGCTGGAATTGAGATTTTTTGTTGTGCCGTACTTCAGGTGTTGCCCTGTGTGCCCTTTGTGCATGAAAATACTGGAGTATTTTCTTCTTTCCTTCTGTTCTGTTGCATCAGTTGCTTTCCTGCAACTGTGCTCACTGATCTTAGCATACAGTAGAAATTAGAGCCAGTTAAATACAACTCCTGCGTTCCACCACAATTCTTGCGTATAGTGGGAATGAGCCTAGGTAAACATTGGTCATTAGGTAGTCAGGGGTTTACTTGTTTTCTGGAATTGATAGCAATATTAAAGGAAGCAAGAATTCTCTCTTTTCCCTGTCCTGCAACCCCCCAGACAGTAAGTTTTTCCTGCAGGTTCCCGAAGCAGAAAGATTTTTATCTTTTGGGGAAGCAGGAAATTTTCTACTTGCCTGTGGAAGACCTTCTGCCTGGAAAGACTCAAACAGATGGTAAGGTTTGTGGGGGTGACGAATGATTGTCTGGCCACTCTTTTCTGTGGAGTACTAATACGGAATGGTTATTACACAAATACACCAACAAATACTTGGAATAAAAACCTTCAGTGGCAAAGGGCATAACTATTGTTTGTCGTCGTTGTCCAGACAGTGTTGGGGGTTGTCCTCTGCTGTAGGAACATAGGATTTTAGGATTACCAGGCATGCTTTGCTTTCTGGATACATTTTCCTCTTAAAGCCCAAAAAAGTTTGTTGGTCTTTTTTTTATTTGCTCACTGTACTTGATAGAAGTTGTAGCCAGGACGTTTTCAGGTCCTGTCAGATCAGAGGTTGTCTTAGCTAATGGAGGGGAAAGTGGTAGTAGGTGCTAGTAGCTAATGAGCTGCAAAAGCTTCATCTTGAAAGTGTGAGAGGAGGAAGCAAGAGCAGACGTGTGCAATGCAGAGAGCTGGGTGTGGAGGAAGGGGGCGGCAAGTGGGAAGCAGCAGTCACCTCAGAAGCCTGGGTTCTCAGGTCAGGGCCGGTGGGGTGTTAAGAAGGGGGTTCTGAGCTCTGAGGGGGGATTGGAGCTGTGTCCAGTGTGTGGTGGTACTTGGATGGACTTCGCAGAATCAAATCTGAGATGGAAGAAACTGAGCACCTCAGAAAAGCATTGCAAATTGGATCCCAGTTGGGAGGGGAAATTGCTGAATAGAATTTATTGAGATCCTTTATTTTCAAGACACTAGCATTATATTAATTTTATTGGACACATGATGAATCATGTTTTGAAATGAGTGCTAGAATGATTTTTTTTTTCAAGACTTCTGTACTACCAGGAGACAATATGAGGTGCTCATCATCTAGCTCACATCTATAAACAACATGAATTTCTATTATTTTCGGGGGGAAAATAACTAGATAAACTAACTGGATAAATTCTTTTGCTAAGCTAGTATGTAGACGTAGTTGAGATTAGGGCTACCGAAGCAAATCTGTGGTAAAGTTCAAGGTGGTTTTCCTCCAGAAATAAGTACTAGAATTCCATGTGCAATGAGACAGATGGGCAGTTGTGCTTCTCATGATTGCTGGTTAAAACCAAGAAATGACCTGTCACGTGTTATCAAACACCGTGATGGATGTAGTGCAGCACTGCTAAACAGCTTTGATAAACGATGATTGCTAAATTGCAATGAAATAGCCAGAGAACAGGGCTGTATGGAGCAGCAGATAAAACAAAGAAACACTGACTTTTTAAAGCATTTCCTGTTTGTTTGTTGCTTTTTTAAGTTCTTCACTGTAAGTAAAGAACATGAATGAAGGTGACACACTTGCCTTCAGTTTGGCATGTTGTTCTTAATCCAAATTACAACCAACCTGGCTTAATCTTTGCACATCCAAAATGCCGTTAGATAAGGTAGCTCACAGAGCGGCCTGTGGGACAGTCAAGGTGGCAAATGTACCATCTAACCATCGATGGCTTTTTGAAGTTTTGTCTTGACAGTCTTTTTAAAAGTGCTGCCTTGTGTAGAGAATAAGGAGAAACTCTCCTACTTTTTCCTCCGAAGGAGAACTGACAGAAGTAAAAAGGAGCAGCTGAGGTTTGACATGTCGTGGCTTTGTCCTCACTTCACTTCTCTTACGAGGGCTGGTCTAATGGGAACCACAGATCCTCACTCCGGAACAGGGTAGAAGACAGCAGTTGTTAATGTGTAGTGTCTTGTGGAGTCAAATCTTTAAAACCTGGATTTGGTGGTGTTTAAGAAATAAGGTCCCCTTGATGTTTTGAAACTGAACTAACCAGTATTAGAGGTTGTTGCTGTAGCTGGGCTTTGCACACAGCAGCCTTCCAGCTTAAACCTGAATCGTAGGGGCGGTGCAGGAGAGGACTAGGGTGGTTTTGCTCCTTTTTGCCTGCTTAGTTGTTACAGCCAGTATCATGCAGCTGAAACACCCAGTTTGGGATTCCCCTCCCCCATGACACTGGGGTACAATATCTTGAGTTGAGAAAAGAGGAAGGAAGCTCAGAAGCAAATCTCACAGACGCCACACAGCCGCCTCAGCCAGCCTGCCTGCCAGCCCCCCCTGACAGCAGCTCAAACGGATCTTGCTTCCAGTGCCTTTGTTGGTTGCCCCTCCTGAGGCCTGCGTCCTGTAAACCTTGGTTCCCCTGGTGGTGGGCATCCTTTGGAGCCTCACGGATTCACGTATGATGGCGAGATGGCACAAGACGGACAAGAGCGGTGTGGGTATGTAACTCAGTAATCTGCCATTTGAGTTTTGTCTTTGACTTCTGAACAGGATGTGGGCAGGTGTTTTCGCTAGTGTGATGGGTTAACACCCTCCTCTTCACCATGGTGGCTTAACTGAAATGATCAATTTAATGTGAAGTTTTAATCTTTCAAACAGAATGGCAAGAGAGACAGAAGTGTCAGCTTGGGAGGTGTAACCCTTTCACCTCATGACACGCGCTCACCCCTTTCAAATCCCGCACTCTCACAGCTGGGCAGCTTTCCCCACCGCAGTATGTTAGGAGCAGAGGCAGGCAGTAGCGTGCTGTGTAGTAAGTAGTAGCTAGAAGTTACGGGGAACAAATGCAGGGGAAGAGGAGTCCTGGAGCTGCTTCCGAGAGACTGTTACTTGGGGTTAGCGTTACAGAAAAACATACACATGAGTTGGTAAATAAGACTTTTTGGAAGGAGGGTCATCTTCCAACAATTTTTTTCTTGAGATGAATGGTGTTAACTTGCAGAAAGGACTGGACATCTGTTAAAAGTCCTACAGTTAGGTATCAAACATGAAGTGCTTGGAAGAAACATCCTGCTGCAGTTAACTGCACCTTTTCAGTAGAGCAGACTGTTAGTCTTGTACTTCTTAAGTTTTATTTTACCCACTGGTGCATAGTTATTTATCTGGAATCCCCAAATTCTTCTAAAAGACATTTTTTGTTCTAAGACCACCATAGTATTTTGTGATGTGCATCTAAGCCTTTCGGTTTGCTAACTACCCAACTGGCTTCATGAAATGAGTCATCAAGGAATTAATAAGAGGAAAAGAAATGTCTTCCTGTTCAACTTCCATGTGCAGCAGTGGCAGAATTGTGAAATGGATTCTGGTGGCAGTTTATATTACAAAATAAAGGATGTGAATATTTTCTGTCTCAGTTTTACAAAGAATAAGTACTTAATTTTTGCAATTGTTTTTCTGAAAGCTGTTGTATTGGAGGGGAATTTGTTGGATGTGTTCTCTCTGTCCCTGTACTAGTGACAGATGTTACCTCG
>NW_010431634.1:24622-49097 GCF_000710305.1 Buceros rhinoceros silvestris
CCTGGTTTAGGGATAGGAGTTCTAGATACTAATCAGTTAGTCGAATAAAACAAGCCTCACTGGTTGCACCTTGTTAAAAGGAGCGTTTTGGGTCATGGTGAGCTTCGTGTGGTTAAGACAAAGGCCTGCTCTTGCACTACCATGTTGAACGTTATGGCTGCCAGATAACCAGACTTGCTGTTAAGCATGATAGAGGATAGTGATTTTTTTTTTTTTGCACGTAGCCCTGCAGTGGACTGACCGCCCGGTGTGACCAACGCGTGTCCCCTGGCGAGGCCCTGGTTGTGATCTGCCTGTCACTGGTTCAGCCTGCCAGGCTGTCTGCAGGCAGATTTTGCCTGTTTAGCTTGTAGCTGAGATCACCGAGTACATGAAAAGCTAGGATGATCTCGGAGTCTCCATGGTATGGGAAAGGTGCAGCAAACCACGCATCCTAAAAAGAACAATGTATGAAATATATTGTTTCATAAACTAGTGATGATTCGGTGAAGTTTGTTTTCATTGATACTGCAATGCATTTTGAAGAAGTCACGGCACTGTCTGACTCATCATACGATATCCAGCGCATGCAGTTCTGTGTAGCAGCAGTCTTGTCTATCTCTGATCTAAGAATATTTATTTCAAAATAGTAAGTAGGAATCGCTTATCATGACCATTTCTATTTTAGTACGTAAAATGAAGTAATAGAAAATAACAATTCATGGCAACGTTTTGATACTGCAAAGCTTTAACTGCCGTAGAGACCACACAAGTTCAGGGGGTTTTAAAAACTCGGAACGACGAGGTTGTATTTGATCTGGCAGTGGACCAGTGCTCTTGCTCTCCAGATACCGTCACCTCTAACACCTATGTCACCTATGCATGGCTTGTAGGGTGGTAGCAGTGCAATCGCTAGATTTGCAGGTACCGCTTTCCGAAACGAGGTCTGCTACAAATACTGCTTCTCCTTCTCTCCCCCACCTCCCTGATAAGACTTGTCTCCTTCACTCTGGTTATTCGGGCTTACAACAGCGACTGGAATCATAAGAAGTCTGAGTGTGGTAACTGCTCATGTGCTGAAGGCACGTTTGGATTACTCGTGTTAGTCGCTTCACTGAATATCTGCAATCGGTTGTATTACGTGGATGAGGAGTCTTGGGAAGGTTCCAGGTGTAAAGAGGGACCGGGAACTTGTGGACTGGTGTTTGGAACTAACTGACAGACTAACTTTGGGTCGTATTAAGCCTTTAGGATGCCAGTGGTAGTTTTGTGTCAGGAAGAGTGAAGATGAGGACAATACAAAACTCTATCGTTTTTTAATTTATTTGAAAGTTTTAAAAATTCATTTCCTGCTGCAAATGACATAGTACTCGACGTATGGTTGAGATTAGCTCAAAGAAGCAAACAGCCACTGTTTGACTAAAGAAATCTGCAGAATGGAAGGAGAAGGGATCACCAAGCACACCAGATGGACGCAATTGATTATCTCTGTCTTTAAGGAACTTTACCCGTGTTTAAATGCAGACAACAGGTTTATCAAAGCTTCGATAAAGTTCGTTTAAATGCATAAAGGAATTGATATATCCAGTTTGTGAAGCAGCAGATAGACTCGTTCTCAAAGATGTTGCCTTTTCCTTTGTATGCATAAAAAGATAAAGCACCCCCCAAAACCCTGGTTAGCCATGAGAAGTAACTTGCTCAAGAAGAAAGACTGTACAAGCTTGCCTGCGCAGGACTAATAGTGGGCCAAATGAGATTAGACCTACTCTCGGCAGAAATAATTCCTCAAGTTTTAGGGCTGTGAGGGTAAAACTTGTACCTGGAAAACGACAGTAGCCCTTTGAATTGTCACATTGATGTTGAACACACATTCCCTCTGCTGTAGCTACCGTAGCCAGGTGGGATTATTGCCATATCCATATTATTACCATGGTTGGATCAGGCTACTGCCGTATCCATCTTATCACCATAGCCGGATCAGATTATTGCTCCACTCTACTGATTGTTCTAGATGGGTCATTGAACTGCTCCTTGACGAAGGGTGGGTATGTTTGTGCTTTCTAATGGGAAGTCCAAAACAGAGTATGACTGAAGATCTGGAGTCGGTGACTGAGAGGTGATGCTGCAGACCTGGTGGTATTTCCTTGACCCTTTGCTCGCTCCCCTGCTGTTCCAGGCTACCAGCACTTACGTGATTTTGGTGTAAAAGAGAATCTGTGGAGGCTGTGTCAGCATGTGTGGTGATATACTGCCACTTCCTGCTTCTCCCCTCACCCCAAGTCAGTCCATTTCCTGGGCTAGAGGAGGTTTTCCTGTTGCACATTATATTGTAAGACTTTTTATACTTGTATGTAAAAAATCACAATCAGAGCAATGTCTGTGGTTTAGTCTGTCACAGAAGAATGGGGAAAATGAGAATAATAATCAAATGGACTTTGCATCAGTAACAGAATACTAGTGATATACATCATGTGATGTTTTCATACACAGAACTTCCTTGTTCAAACTTCAGTAGGGAGCGTTCTATTTCTACTGTCCAATTGCTTTGAGTTAGATAACTGCAAATTCACTAAGCTAAAGCTTATACCCACGAGTTCCTTTTCTTAGCCAAGCTGTTGGCTCATGGTCTGATTTATTTTCCTTTATCTTGGAAACGAAGTGTATTTGTTCTTTCATTATAGAAGTTGGTGAGAATAGTGGAAAAAAATCTTCCTCCCAGAATGATTAAAAAAAAAAAAGCACCAACCAAAACCCCATAAATCACACACATACTACCTCTGCCACTCGTCCTGTCCTGTCCACTCCCTCCTCACCACAACCAACTGCCCCCCCCCACCCCCACGAAAAAAAACCTGAACAAAAACAAACAGCAAAAATACCCCGACCATGAAAACCCCCAAATAACCACATTTTAAAAAGGAAATAGTCACACTAAAGATTTAGTTTTGGAAGGGTGTTCCAAGTGGCTTTTGGAAATAAAATGAATTCATTGGAGGGAAAATAGTGTAATCGCTCAACTTGAATTATAGGAAACTCCTGTAGTAACTATAGTCCCAGTGAAGTGCTTTTTGAATTTAAGGCCTGTTGTAGGCATGTCTCTGTGTCCCAGGAAAGTGAGAAATAAGGGTAAACTGAATCTATTGAGACATGAAATCTGTGAAAGCTGACAAGCTCCTGGAACAATACGGACTGGAAGCTTTTTGACTACATAGGGCTATTTTGTCTTCTATGTTTTCAGCAATCTTTGTGTTCAAGTCTCTGATGAATGATTCTCATGTTGAATTTCTAAGTCTTTTATTAAAAGCATGTCTGATGCCTTCAGCTCCCACTTGATGGGCAAGGTTTTTCAGCTTAGTCTTGAAGCATTCCCAGCCTAAATGGAAGGTACTTTTATGGCTGGAACAAGACAGAAAAGTCGCGGTAGTCTAGTGGGTTTGGATGACAGTTTTCTACTAACGCACAAGATGAAAAATGTTTGCAATCTGCTCAGACCCTGAGGAAATGATCACACTTGTGAAAAAGTTAAAAGCTGGCAAAATATGTTGAAATGCTCAATTTGAGCGTCAGGTTTACTCCTGTACTGCTGAATCGGGAAAAGTGTGTTTGTTGATTTGAAGCAAGCGGGGGGGAGGAGGGGAGTGGGTGACTTCTTTGAAACTGTAGAAAAGCATACGATCAGCCTGAGCGCGAAGGGCTGTGCCTGGCTTGTCTGATTTCATCTGCTGAACACCTCTGAATATTATTTTAGAGCTCTGGGAAGTCTAAACCGATTGAGCTGTGAGGGAGGCAGAGCTTCTCAGCGTAGCTCATCTGTGCCGGGAAATGCAGCCCCTGAACACAACCGACTCTTCTAGCTGCTCGGGGAACAACAAAAGGGCAACTGCAGTAGAGATGCAAACAAAGCTGTCAGCATCCTTGCTGAGCGATTTCACCCTGTTTTCATGAGGAGAAAAGGGTAACTGAACACAAAGGATTGATCCGTAAGGAAAGAAGGTGTTACTTCTATGTTATTACTCATAAAAGCGGAGCTGTACTATTTCAAAAGTAAAATGGGACAGAGTTCTTGCTGAGGCTATTAATTAGAAATTGAGTAGGTGAACACTTCATGATTTACTCCATAGAAATCATTCCAGATAGTCCTCCCATTGTGGTGAGTGAAATTAAGGGCTGGTTCAGCAAAGCTGAGACTTTGGAAATCTTTTTGAAATTCTGTTTAAGTGGAAGTGTGGAAAGTAGCCCAGAAAACCAACTTGAAAAATGGCTTATTGCAAAAAGGTGAGTCTCAAAAATGAAACAAGGTGATGCTTGAGTTTGTTATAAAGAACAGGGCATCGACTTCACGTGAAGGAAAACAGGCAGGAAAGATGTCAAAATTAGAATAGTAAGTGGCTTCAGTGCCTGAGCTCTGTGGGATTTTCCTTGCTCACAGTCTAACCGTGTGAATGGTAAGTATCTGAGCTTTTAAAGCACGTGAATCCTGAGGAAATTTAGCTGTTTGGAGAGGGGAATCTGTTACCTGGATTACTGCGTGTTTTCTAGGGTGTTTTGTGTGTGAATGCTCCCAAATGAGGTACAAAGTATGATTTTTTTTAAAAAGTTTTTCTGCTTGTTATCTTCTAAAACGAGGAGACAGAAGTTACAAAATGTTAGCTGTGCTTCTGTCTCAATCTGCGGTTGTTTGAATTGATATTTTAACAGGAATCCCACTCTGAGCAAAGAGTGACTGTTTTATTTACTTTGTCTTGGCATGTCAAGAGAAACGTCCTCTAGAGCTTTTCATTGCTCTCCTTCGGAAAACGCACACACACCTTTCTGGCGTGATGAACCGGCGCGCACGGCCGTGCATTCACCAGCATGCACATGGGTATAGCCAGCGGGGGAACGTGCACGTCCTGTCTGACAGCTCTGGCTTTAATACCTACGTAGGAATTAAATTGAAATGTAGGGATTTTCTTTAGCCTTCATACTCTTTTTTTGCTGCTGGGATGGACACTGGTAGATGCCTTCACTTTAGCCCTGGCTGGCTAGCTGAACACGTGAGACCTAGGGCAGAATCGGACGTAGAAACTTCTTAGAGTAACTGTCCTTGCAGCATGTATCGTTTGGCTGAACAAGAAAGGATTCTTCGGGCTTGCTTCATGGGAATGATGGGAATTGCTTCCATCTTCCTGAGGTACAATTCAAAGCTCTTGAACAGAGTTCGGGTAGCAAAATCCTGTGTGTCAGTGGTTCGAGGTGGTATTTCTTAGGCTTGTGTTCTGAAGCAGTGGTGGTGTGGTGTGCTGGCTTTCCCCAGGGAGCTAAAACAACCTGAAATCTAAGGGGGTTCTGCCTCGGTTTGTTTGTGCCCTGCTATAAAATGACCACTGAGATTGTGGTGAGCTGTAAAAAGATATCTTTATTCTTTGCTGATCTGGGGGACATTTGTGAACTGTTTTCTCAATGAACTGTGCAGTCTCTATTTAGGAACATTGTCTTGAGGCTGCAGTTCCTGGGCAATCTCTGTGCCCTTTTGAGAGAACCTGACAGCATCCGTGTACAGATACACCATGGATGGGAACACTGATGCTGGCTGCCGGGGAGGGCATATGCTCTCCAAATCTCTCCTAGTAAACTCACTGCCATGGCATCAGTTGCCCCTGAGGTCAGTAATTGCTTCTGGGATTGAGAATGAATGCCAGGGTCTTCATGCAGGCACCTTCTACGCCGGGAAGATATGGTCTACCTTTGTGTTTATGGCTGGGATAGAGGATGCCAGGGAGTGGAGTGGTAGAAATTTCTTCAGAGTTATTTGAAGGGGCCTTTATTTCTGGCTGTAGAGTTTCTTTTAAAAAAACAAACAAACCCCCCCAAACTGGAAAAAAAAAAAACAACCCCTTTTGTTAGTATCCTTAAAATCCCTTTAAATGCCCTTAAAGTCCAAACAGGTTTTTCATATACTATTTCTGAAGAGCAAAATAAATATGTGTTTGTGTGCACACAGCCACACACATATAACCCCAAAGACCTCAATGGAGGGTGGAAAAAAGGGAACCGTCTTCCTGACTGCTGAACTCTGAGGTCACACTCACAATATAAGAGGGCCACAGAAATGATATCAGTTAGAACTGACAGAAGATATAGGTAGAAATAGTAGTAAAATTTGCATTCACAGTTACTCATTAAAAAATTAGCAGATGTGATGGTTAAGTTTTTTGGTGCTGTAGATGAAACATCTGTAGCTGATGGTATTGGGTGTCCTTTATAGACTTTTTTGCAGTGGTGTATGGAAGATAATTTCTCATCATAAAATGTCTGGAAAGGTCTATAGCTTAACTTTGAAAAGGAATTAGTTAAACTCATCCTACCAAACAATCCAAATTCTACAGTCAAATTTCTCTCAAAGTTTCCACTTACTCATTTAGCGAAGTCTTAGCTGATACAGCCACTTCCTTTGTTACTGCACTCTTCAGCATATTAATTGCTGTTAAATGAAGTTTTTAAGAGAGTGAAACCAATGTGCAGTGTGAATATGTGATTCAGTACTTTGCATCTGTATCGAGACAAATACAGCTGGAAGGAGAGCAGTGCGTATTTTGAAATACCAAGTACCCAGTAGTCAACAGTAATCTTAATCAGAGCGGCCGTTCCAGGAAAACAGCAAGAGCGCACACACACGTGCCCCCTGCCAACACCCCAGTGACACTCGCTCTTTAAACGTCATGATAACTTAGGAGGTTGTTTGCCCTCTTCTCTTCCTTGAAACCTATGTCAGGACTAACAGCCAGAAGCCAGTTCGGGACATTATACCTCTACTACTGAAATTCGGTTGTGGTGATCTAAAGCGGCTCTCTGAGGATTGCTGAGGAAGTGTCTTCAAGTTTCTCTGGAATAAATGGCTCAATAAATGAGCAGAGCCTCACTTCAAAGTGTGTGGGATTTTTTTTTGTCGGGTTTCTTTTTTTTTCCTTCACCACTTGCATTTAGTGATTTAAGCCCTGTTCAACCCAATCAGGAGGAGTAACTGCTGGAAAGGCCTCTTCATGGAGGGGGAAAAAAAAAGAAATTGGTCCAGTAAGCCTCTTAAATCTGAAATTACTTCTAATTTCTGTTCCAGAAATGAAATAAACATAATGATGGCAAAAGAAACGGGAAACACAGTTTATGGAACACTCAGAAAAGTGAAGATGATGCATCTATTTAGCTCCACGCTCCTACCTTACGCATTTTCATGAAAAGCAATTTAATTACAGACTTGAAACATAATTTTAAGTAAAGTGTTTGAGTAAAATGTGTCGGTGGAGTACAGTTTGGCCTCGTGGGGGTGGATATCCTACTTTAGAAGCCTGGAGGGGGAAGCAAAAGGAATATACTGAAGGAAGGCTCCGCAAGATGGGCTTTCGCCTAGCCTGAATTAGTGCCAGTTTGGATGCTCTCTGTGTGTGGCTGGCCTGGGACGCTGGCATGAGGCAAGGAAGAAAACTGCCGACTGCTCCGTCTGCCGCGTGGCAGAGGTCATGGTTAGTAGCTACTGTTCTGCTTGGGCAGTTTAATGGCAGTTTTGGGCTCACGTATTTCAGTTTTCCTGTGTGACGTTGGCTTCAGTAACCACTTCTACTCTGTGATGCCTTTGTAAAAGTCTATAACCAAGCCCGTGAAGAAAAAAACGTACAGAAACAAATGCTTACCATAGCAGCCCACATCCTGTAGCCCTAGAATGGAAGAACTAGAAAAGAATCTCTTTTTCTGACTCCTCTCTGAAACTTAGTTGTTTCTTAACCACGTATAGATAAGCTTCTGATTAGAACATGTCTAAAACCTGCTGTTCCTGTGTTCTATTCAGAGTATTTAAGCAGAGAAAATTAGGAAACTTTCTACTCTTTCTACGTAAAACACAGTTTCATGTTAAGATGAAGCATCTGAACCCAGGAAAGAATTCGGTAAACTCACTTATTGGTTTCCATAAGCAACTCTGTGCCCCTTCTCACCAGTGTCGCCATAAATTCCTGTAAACTGTGCCCTCCTGAGTCAGACCAGTGGACTAACAATTGTCCAGCACAATGAGCATGTACAAGTTGAAGACCTGCATCTAAGTAGGGGCTCTTAAATCCTGTGCAGACCAGTTATGAATAGCTGGTTTTCATGCATGTGCTGTTGGGTGGTTTGTTTTCAGCACTGGCCATTTTCAACGCCTTGGCATTTCCGCAAGAGAAGAGATTACTTAATGGTAACAGATGAAGCTGCTTGATAGAATTAGAGTTTGGTTTCTTTTTTTTTTTGTGTGTATTTACCTCAGTATCAGACTCTTACTAACCTTCGGGGTGTTTTGGTTTAACTGTAGTGTACAGCTGTATTGAAAAAGTGTTTTTGTCCTTTACTTTTCCAGCTATATACAATTTCAAAGGCACAGGAATATCACAGCTGCCTTTACAGATTGGAGATGTGGTCTGTATCACGGAGACCTGTGAAGGTAAGTCAGTCGCCTTCGGGCTGTAAGTTTATCAGTGTGAATAACTTGATCCTGTTACTTCACAGCAGTTCCCCATGTTACATAAGTAATTGTCTAATGCTTTTATTTGTATTGGTGGAGATGTTCTGTTTTGAGGAAGAACCTATTCATTTTTGGAGAACTAAAATCAGAAATGTTACAGCACATGTGGGTTTTTTGGGAAGCCATTACCAAAGGAGAAAGTCATCAAGGTGCATGTAGAGTTTATCAAGTTTGTACCAGCTTGTAATGTACCTGATGGAAGTTATATTAGATTGAGTTCTAATGCATTACGTTTTATCTCTAAGCTAAGTATTTGTTGCTAGGAGATACTCAGTACCCTAAGTCATCCTAGAGTGTAAGATGGGAATCCAGCATGTTAAAATATTCTGTAGGTCAGCATGATGGAAACGTTTCTAGAAACCATCCAACATACTGAACATGCTAACCAGCAGAAGTCCAAGTCATGCACCATAGATAGTCAATATGCTGATGGAGACTCTGCCCACAGCTGGTATGTGGAGATGTCTGACCAGCTGGCACAAGCATACAATAAATCCAACCAGGGGAAGAAAAAGTGAACGTAGTACCTTTGTGAGGCTGAATTAATAGTTGATAGTGTAGCGGTAGTGTATTCCTGCATATTGATTTTGATCTGTACCTTCACAATCTGACTGAATTTTATCCCAAGTCTGCCAGGGCTATGAAGTTTTTATTACTATAAAGCAACAAGGATGGAATTATTATTATTACTACTACTACTACTAACTCAACAGTTAGGTATCTGCAAATGTCATGGTAATAGTCATTTATTTTCAGTCTGCTGCAATACTAGGTAAGGGTTTTAAGAAAAAAGTAAAGTGCTTCCAGCTTTGCAGAATGTATTGTAAAATCACATGCAACCCATTTCCACTGTCTGTCAGTATGATCTTAACTGCAGTTTTGTTGAAGAGAAAGGCCACTGCCGCACTAGAGACAGCTCGCTGTTGAAGGACCCCTTGTATGTTGTGGTCATAAGGCTGCAAAGAATCTGAAGCTATTTGAGCCCAGCCCATTTCACTTCTTAGAACTCCAGGTTGTTTTGCAAGGGAACAATGAAGTGTTTGAGAGAAGAGCACCTGAGAAACCATACCTCTGATGCTCAGGAGCACAGCAGTGTATTTTTTTCTTCTTCTATTTGTAGGAGAGAATCAATATTTTAAAGCATGAGTGAAAATATTGATGTCACTCATTAGACTATTAGTGAAGAGATGCATCTCTGTCATGAATAATAATTTGTGTCCTCTTCTAAGAATATGAAAGGTCTGCAAAATTCTTTAAGCCTCTGTTCTAAACATTTTGTCTAAGAACAAGTTCACTGGCAAAGCAGAAACCTCCTCATCCCTGTACTGTCTCTGTTAGTTGCGGAAAGAGCATTTGAGGCTTCTGACTCCTGTGGAACGTTTGTCATCAGCCCAGCCTAGCAAATAGAGTGCTGAGCTTATGGGGTTATTTTCTATCTAAAAGCCTTTTCTGAACCCTCCGCTCTTAACACGCTGTCTCATAGCTTGCTTTAGGAAATATATTTGTCAATGAAGAAGTGGAAGTTCATCTTTTATCAGATATCTTAAAAATATGCTAGCCGTACCTGAAGAGTAACCAACAGTAACAGGTTTTTTTCTTGCATTCATTTTACATACTATTTTAGTTTGTTTTGCATGCACAAAATATATGCACACAAAATATATGCACACAACATACATGTACAGTCGCAGGAAATGGGATGTGAGAGATTTTACATGTTTCGTTGTAAATTGGAGACTGTGAAAATAGTTCAGTTTTAGAAGCAAGTTTGAATTCTATTGTTGAGAAGATACTGGAAAAAAAAAATCCCTGTGCTGAAAAACCTGAGAAAAATCTGTCCTGAGTCTGTCTTAGAGGTCAGTGGTTTTCCTGTGGTTTTTAAATTGTCTTTCTCACAGTTCTGTTCAGAACTTCATTTTTTAATGCTTTGCTTGCATGGTCGAAATACCTGTGCTGTGTTAAATGGTGAGAGAGAGAAGTGGTAGTGAAGAGAGAATATCTGTTCATGAAATTATAGTCAGGAAAAGTACACTTGTAGTCATGACAGGTTTTCACTGGGGTGAAACAGAAGCAGTATCCAGCAGAGTTGAATGCTGCTGCTGTGCAGGTGATGTTTCATGCTGGAATGTGTGCACAGTGGACGTGGCTTCTGCTGTGATTCAGGAAGGTTGAATGCTTCATTTTATGTTCTTTGTAGAAGTTTGTTCTGACTTACCTGGGGCATAGATGGAACAAAGCCTCAATTAGTATTTTAATCGCTACTCTGGCAATACTGCAGTCCTCTCTTTCAGAAGGGGTTTCTAGTTGTGAGTGAAGCAGGAGCCCTATAATAGCCTTTCATGTTTTTCTGAGGTTCTGACTTGAACGTTACACTGGGAAGCTGCTGGTTTGAGTTGGGTCTCAAGGATGTAATTTCTCATAGCAGAAAGGCAGCTAACTCTTCTTGGATTCAGGAAAGTTAGATATATATGACTGCCATGTATTGCGTTAATACGGCACCTGGGATGTAATTGGAAGAGCTTCCTGGGGTATCCAATGTCATGAGTCTTGGCTGAGGGAAAGATGTGTGTGTTATGTATTATATTAGAAACAGCTTATCCTACCTTCAAGTGTCGGGGTGTTGGATTCTGTGTAAGATTGCCGTGCAAGACTCGAGCGCACCATGTAACCATACTTGCTAATGTGCAAGTCATGCTGATATCCATGTTACGGATTTTATGTATTTCTGAAGTAACATTTTTTAAACATCTTGTGCTAGACAGTTCTTATATGAAACAAACCCCATGACTTTATTATTTTAATGCATGTGTTCTGTCATACTAAGTGCACTCTTTCTTCCTTTCAGATTGGTATAAGGGTTATCTAGTAAGACGTAAAGGATCAGAGGTAAGAGCATGCTTGTTGTTCCTCTGAGACTGTTTTTAAAGAATCAACTTTGTCAGTATCTCTTACTAGATAGTCCTGTTCTGATCTCTCAAGTCAGCTGTCCCTGTTCTCTTTCCTTTCAAGATGAATAAAATGATCAGCATTTGTCCTGGACAATGTTGGCAAATAGTAGAAGTGAGGACTGGGAGAAGGAGATCAATGAAGAAAACATCACTGTACCTTCAGGTTAACAGAGTGATTAAGACGTAGTTTGAAATAACTTCTCGAGTTACTTTGCTGTTAGATGTGTCTGTGTGCTTCTTTCTAAGGATTCTTTAGGCTACATTCAATATAAACAAATCCCACGTGGCTGAAATTCTTAAATGTACCAAATCATGTTGATGATAAAAGTCACTATTCTTATACCTAAAAATGGACAAGCAGAAATAGTTTTTACCCTGTGTATGATTACTCCTGAGTTAAGTAGCAAGAAAATTACTTTTAGTGTCAAATGCACTTTTCTAGAAGAAAAGCATTTTTTGAAACTTGCTTAGTATCAAATACTTTTAGGCAGCAGCAATTTGAAGACATTTAAAGTTAGACTTATGGTAAAAATGTTTGGAAGTTGCTTCTTTGTAGCCTGCAAAAAGGATGTACAAAACCTTCACAGCCACTTAAAAAGGGATATCTGGGGAGCAGAGGGACAGTTGTTGGCAGAAAATGAGCCGTCAGAAAAAATCAGATCTGTCCTCAGATGCGTATTTCTCCTTTTTGTTATTCTGCGTTCGGTGGCTTGTTAGGTATTGGTATGGACATATTTCAGTTTCCTTTTGGAAGTATGAGATGCCTGATTCACTGTTTCATTTCATTGCTCAAAGACTACATATTTTAAGACAGTTTGTGAAAATTATGCATAATTGTTTTCTCCAGACTTCTACCTGTCTCTCATGCCCTGTGAGCTCCAGTACAACTGCACAGCACACCTTATTTGCTCGCTTTCATTTCTAGCTCATCACCGATGAGTGGAAGCCAGGCTAGTGATAAGGTAGCTTACCATAAGGTCCTGATAGGGCGGAGTGTTTCAGTGGAAGCTATCCAGAGTAGTTATCTGCAGTGAGGGTGGATATGACAGACTGGCTAACCCTCTTCCCTCACATCCTGCCCAGTCCTACAACTGTGTTTTGTATACTCTTTTGATATTTCACTTGGCTCAAAATGCTACTGCTGTTTATCCTAATTAAAATTTTATTTTGATTTATTAAACTTCAGCGTAAAATTAAACAAGGGAAAATAATTACCAGAATTAACCACTTCCTTCTAAAAAACTCAATATTGCTAAAGTGTTTCATCAAGGTCAACATGCATACCATGTTTTAAGTACAATTAACTTCATTCATCAAAGTTTCACTAAATATACTTTGCTTCTTCATGGACTCTTTTGAACTTAAATCTTAATGAAAAACTGTGGAAGCGATAAGAGACAATTATGTTTTGATTAAGATTCAGTGCTAGAAGAAAATGGCTATAAAACCTGAAATCTAATTGAAAGCCTTTGTGAAGTACCACACGTGGATGTCAGTTATTGAATAAAGAAGAGTCCCAGACCTTAGCTTAATTACCAAGACACATTTGCTAGTGAATGTGAGGATTGTTGTGGATAGATTGATGGTCAAACTTCAGGATGACTTAAAATATTTTGGCTGTTGTAGAGCAAGGCCACGTCACATTAGATCTTTTTGTCTGGTGACCATTGTTTTTCTAACAGGTCAATTAAAAATAAATGTGGAGAACGTAATGAAATCTGCTGCCTCCTTTGCTACATTTTGCTGGGCTTCTTACGGCACGGCCCTGTGCAGCACAAGATGAGACCGTAATCTCGGTTGCAGCGGTGCCCCATTTAACTAGGAGGACTGACAGTTCACAGCTTAAGTGTCTCCCTCCTTTGTGCATTGCAAATGAAAGATTGTCCTTGTTGTTGTAAATCAATTTTAGTCTTATGCATCATGTTCTTGGCTCTTACGCTTCAAAGTGAACTTAGGGTTTACTACACTTCCTGTCAGTGGCCATTTTGCTGTTCATACCGACTGATTTCCTCTGTCAGTATTTCTTTCACTAGATGCAACAATCCTGTATCAGCGTCTCTCTTTAGGTTTTATAATCAAGCTGATCTTTAAATGAGACTGGATTTTTGTCCCAGAACAAGAAATATGCATGATGGCTGATGCACAGAGAAAATGGAAGATGGTGGTTTTTATGAATTCTACGCAGTCTATGTTTGCAGAAAACAATATGACAAAACTTATTATTTGTCTGTCAATCAGAAATGCATCTAGCAGGACAGAAATCTAGACAGGCAGCAGTTAATTTGGAGATTGGATTTTATGTTCATAGCCATAGTTTTATGAAGAAAATGTAGAAGTGGGATTTAGAAAGCTCTTATTTGTTACTTAAATGTTCTTGGAGAATGAGTGGATTTTTTTTTTCTCCCTCAGCAGGGAATATTTCCTAAATCTTTCATCCACATCAAGGAAGTTACTGTTGAAAAGAAAAGGTATTGAATTTAACTGTTTTATTACATGAAGGATCTTGTCTGCTAAAGAATGAGTTTTAAGGCATTTATATGTCTTAAACACAGTAACTATGATATAAATCCATGATATTCATTTTCATTGTGTTAAATTTTCCTCTCTTTCCTAGACAAACAGAAAATGCAATACCTGCTGAAATTCCTTTAGTTCAAGAAGTTACTACTACTCTCTGGGAATGGGGAAGCATCTGGAAACAGCTCTATGTGGTACGACATTTTTGCATGCTGTGTGTGGCCTGTTAATTAGTCCTATTGATGCATATTGAGGCCTTGGTCAAATCCATGTCTTTTCTTAGATGCAGGGCAGGATTTGGGAGGATTTAGGAAATTACTTTGCCGCTGATTACCATTTTCTTCAATGGATTTAGATTACAAGGCTGACTTACTGCTGAGGAGTGGGGTAACTTCATGCATTTAGTTTAAACCTTGAGTCTCCTCTACAAGATAATTTTTTCATAATTCTTTGTGGATGTGACAAATTTCAAGACAGGAGTATCAAACTTCAAGATAGGAGTTTGATATCTTGACAAAATATATCTTGACAAATTTCAAGATAAGAGTAATGAAGATGCATTTGAAGAAGATTCACGATGTTCTTGGGATGCTAGAATAGAAGTTTTTCAAGGATTATAGTGTGTGTAGCTATTAACAACTGCCAATTTCAAGAAGTCAGTCTTCTTATTTTCAATATCTCAATTCTACATTTCCTAAGGAGACAACCTTTTTTTTTTTTTGCATCTTGGAGAAAACTGTGTTTTCCTGTAAGAACTTTCACCAATACATAGAAGTGCAAAGAATTTGGAGGTATTAGCCCAAATGGCCACTAGTCAAAACGCTACCATCTGTGTCCCCAGTGAGTAAGCAACCTGTAGTCATGGTGGTCTTTTGCATATGGTTGTAATGCCCACACTGTAGTGTAATCACTGTAGGAGTGATTCGTTATTTTAGTTGGACCAAAATATTTTGTAGTCCTGAACTATCCTTTTTACAGTGGTCCAACTTTCTTATAATAATATTATACCTGTCCTTGGACTACAAGACTCTGAGAGAAAAAATCTGGATTGGAAGGATAGAAAGCTAGTTTTCACATTTGCATAATCATAGATATTGTGCATCTTGGAACGCTCTATTAATCCCTATTGATTCTAGTGACTTTTTGTGAATTTTTGGTCATCAGACTTAGATTAAAGTGTTGACTGGAAACACACTGAAAGATGGTGAATTCTCTACTACCTGAGTAGTGGCTTCTAACAGATAATCTGTTTCAACAACTTGCACAGACTGCTTCAGGATGCCAGCTACTGGATTTTGCGTTTTCCCTGCTGGGGCAAAGAAATCTTGAATATGGTGTAGTTTTTCCTCATTTCAGAAACACGTCACTTCTCAGTCTTCCTCTTGTTAAAGTGAACAATTAAAACATTTCTTGTTTCAGTGAATAACACCGGAGCTCTGTGCATTCTCTCACTTTTCTTTTAAATATGTTCATAACACAATCAAATGTTGTTGTTCCTATTCAGTATCTCTTACAGAAGTAAATTGCTTCTATAATGTTTTCGCTTGATGAGACTTGGTTACCAAATTTTAAAACCGCACAATTAAATAAAACAAAACTTATGTAACTCTCTATCTCCATACAAACTGCTGAAATGTAATGACATATCTTTACAGTCACATTGGAGATTCCATCCTTAACAATTTGTGAGATGAGAGGAGGAAGGAAGCCAGGCTGAGTGCTTTGCCGAATTCTTGCTCCTGCAATCATTTAGCATTAAATATGACACATCCTTTAACTGTCAAAACGAACATTTCCCTTCAGCTTGAAGCTTGAAACCTCTCATTTTCTTTTATATCTTAGACAAATAAGAACGAGCGGTTCCAGCAGGTGCAGTCTATGATGTATGACTTAATGGAGTGGCGGTCACAGCTTCTGTCCGGGACTTTGCCAAAAGATGAGCTCAAAGAACTCAAACAGAAAGTCACCACCAAAATTGATTATGGTAACAAGTAAGTGGCTTATGCTGCTTCTGGAAAACATGATATATTTTACAGCACCCAGCTAGAACAGAGAGGATGATGAAATTTTCCTGCTTGCAGTTCTGTAACTCATTGATGTGAGATTTGGGCATGCCACATCTTCCTTTTCAAACTTCATAAGAAAACCGTGGGGTTTAGTTAATTTTTTCTTCAATCAAAAACTGTTGCTTGTATTTAAACTTAATTTATTGCTTTAAAAGTTGAAGCAGCTCCTTGTGCTTTACATTTTGAAGCTTTAATTTTTTTAGCAGGAAATAACCCTGCCATTTTGCTCTCTGTATTTTCACAGGATTCTGGAACTAGATCTAATAGTTAGAGATGAAGATGGGAATATCTTGGATCCAGATAAAACCAGTGTCATCAGCCTATTTCATGCACATGAAGAGGCAACTAATAAAATTGCTGAGCGAATTAAGGAGGAAATGGTAGGAATGACTGGCCGTACTTAGTGCTTCCTTTGCTAAAATCAAAATGAAAACACAGTATGAGGGTTGAGGAGTGTAACCTACTGTAAAAGTTGCTGGAAAATTTTCTCTCTGACTCAAGATTCACATTCATGTGTTATAAATATGGCAAAGATTCAAACTGACTGAGTTGCATTTGTGCACTGGATTCAGGCTGTGAGCTGGACTGAAAACCTGTGTCTAAAGCTGGTCTAAACCTGTTCTTGGCTTCCTAAATAGAAATGGCTCCTGATTCCATCTGTGGGCCACCCAGCAGGCTGATTTGAGTGGTGAGCAGTTGCGTGGAGTTCAGGCTGCAAGCTATGACAAAGCAAAGCTTGTTTAGAAGATCCTGTGATTTTCTAGCAAACACTAGTTGTTTGCTACATGTTGCTCGTTGTTAGTCTGATGGAGCTGCAGAGTTTAGGCTCACTAAAGAGGGAATCAGGTGAACTCAGCATAATTTTGTGGGCACCAGAAGCTGGCATGCATAAGCAAAGCTGATGATTGCATAAATTTAATATTTTAAAGTGCAAAGCAGGTGACTGCACTTCCTTGACCTTTTTCTATATTAAATCTGTTCAGGGTCTTGGGTTCTTTTATCCATTTACGAGAAAATAAACAGTAATAAAGCAAGTAAAACACTTGACAAAATGTTGGGCTGTCATGACACTTCAATACTGCCCATGATAAATGACTGGAAAAAACCTTATGAGCTGTTCTCATCAGTGTAACCTAATAAATCTTTTTTCGCAGACATCAAAATGTAATTAACTGACGATACAAGGAAAATTAAACTTGGTAGTCTGCAACAGACTGTATGACTTGTTTTAAAAATAGAGCCAATGGATATATCCTACTGTCTTCAGAAACGGTCACTTTCAGACCTGTAGGCTTGCCTCTGTAGTGACAGCTTGATATTTCTCTGTAAAACTGGCCATAATGCCTCACCCTTTATATGGCTGAAGAATCGGCCTAAGGTATTGAAGTCACAGGGTCATAGGCTGTCTAGCTAAGCTGGAAGGGCCCCAGAAGGATCATGGAGTCCAATCCCCTGCTCTCTTCTCCTAAAGGGTTTGAGTTCTTACGGCATGGCAAAAATATTGTCAAATCTTTTAGGCACAGTCTTTTAACAAGATTTTAGAAAAGGACTTCAGAATAGTTCTATAGTCTGATTTCCTTGGGAGGTAAATTTTTGAATACATTGATTTACAGGAGGGAAACTTAAATTGGCTCTTTTGTCCTCAGTTCAAGTAAATGTAAGGTTTTCAAGAAAGGAACGTTTCTGGAGGTGAAGGGAGAAGGGAAGAGAAGCAGCTTATCTATCATGTTCCTTGGAAGTATTCGTAAAATAAAGTAATCCCTGTTCTACTCCTGGAAAGGACAATATGCTTAGAATCCCATACCAAAGAAGGTCTTACTCACAGTGAGTAAGTCCTCTAAGATTATTGTAAGGCATCTTTGTCATCGGCTTTCCCATTATTTGCACACAGAGGTAGCTCCCTACTCCAGGTGCAGTGCCTTGAAGAACCCAGCCGGAGTCTTTTATCACCTTGCATACAGTGAAGGCTCTGGAGTGGAAGCTGGGATCTTCCACGCTTACGTCACTTCTGCGCCTTCTAATCTGTGAAGTTTCTAGCTCCACAGTAGGAAAGGATGTTGATATACTGGTGAAGCATTGCAGAGGGTCAGAAACTTGCGAGTCGTGTCTGCGTTATGAAGCAATGTCAGAGGATTATACAGGGCATTGGTCATTTGCTGGAAACAAGCATTTTCATTCAAATTTTCTATGATTTTTCAAGATTAACTGTTACACATATTAAAAAAATTGAAAGTCCTTGTAGTATCCCACCGTTTGAATTCATGGCTCTAGCTAATGATTTTCTTCCTCCTGCATAGTCAAAAGATCAACCAGATTATGCATCGTACTCCCGAATGTCTTCATCTCCCACCCACAGCCTATACGTCTTTGTGCGCAATTTTGTTTGCCGAATTGGAGAGGATGCAGAACTCTTTATGTCGCTGTACGATCCACAGAAATTAACAATGATAAGGTAAGCTTTCTTTCCTTTTATTGTGGAAGAGTAGCAAAAGGAGCTAGCTAAAATGAAGTAAAATAGTTCCCAACATGCTAGTAATGCAGAGAATATATATATATGAAAAAAAGAAAACAAAAAGGAAAGGGAAGTGTGGACAGACCGAATTGTTGTCAGCTACTGAAGAAATCAGGGATCCCAAATATTTTGATAGCTAATTTCTGAGTTGAACTCATCAAAGTTAAGAGATTATTCTTGATGGGGAATGTTGTGGTATCTGGAGTGCAGTGCTGAAATGGTGAGGGGAACAAAATGGGAGTTACTTGTAAATGCAAAGATAGATTAAGATTTTATTTTGTGGAGTACTCCCATCACACAGACTGATGAGGGTAATGTTTCCTCCAGAAAAGGTGCCGTTTTCTCTTATGTTCAAGTTATTTTTCAAGACTTATGGATGGTGTTCTGTATAGCATTCTTCTTGTCTCTTTAGTCTGGTATTAGACTTAGTCAGCACAGGCTACTGTCTGTTATGCAACCTTTGTTATGGACTGTGGTTTTTAATGTACCATGAAAGGGAAGAATGGTTAAATCACATGTCAATAAGGTATTTGTCTTCAAAACAGTGAGAACTACTTGGTGAGATGGGGGAGTAGAGGCTTTCCAAAGGAAATCGATATGCTCAACAACCTCAAAGTAGTGTTCACAGTAAGTGTTTTCCAGTTCACCTTCACATTTGCAAACCAGATTGTCTCATCTTTGTGGTCACTATCAGAACTCCTGAAGACTGAGCAAGATGGAGGAAGCAGAATTAATCTTAGAAAGAGAGCAAGATGAGCAGTCATTGAGTGCTTTCAGGCAGTACAATGCTTCAATATCCTTTCTTCAAATCATCATAAATTTACTGATGATTTTTTTAATCTGCTGTACCTCTTGATTGCTACTGTTTTCTCTATATTTCTTACCTTATTTTCTTCAAATCTCAAATTGTCACGTTCTCCGTCATTTCTCTGGGCTCAGTTTATAGTTGTTTTTCCTATTGAGGCTCCATTTATTACTGGAGGTTTAAATTCTACAACTTGGTTCTTCCCCAAGTAATATTTCAATTCTCTTTTGTTTGTATCTTAGGATCTTGGAAATAAAGATCTTAGCAGAGACAAAATTTATTTAGTTTGTCAAATAGTCCGAGTTGGAAGGATGGATCTCAAAGACAGTAACTCAAAGAAATACACGCAAGGACTAAGGCGGCCTTTTGGAGTGGCAGGTAACTGATGTCTCCTGTGCTGTATCTGGAGCATGACCCCAGTGGTATTTGCCAACCCTGGACTGTGGAATCTCTACCAAGACATGTTAGAATACAGAATAGTTGTATCAACTATCTTCAATATTTAATTTTTTAAATCCATGTAAGACTGCACCTACATTAGCATTTTAGTTTGAATCAGAAATCTACTCTTGAATTATTTGGAAATTAAATTCATACTTAGTGCTGCACAGTGCAAACCAAAGTACAGTACCAGAGCATAACAACAGAATTCCTCGCAGATGAAATAAAACTGATTATGTCCCCAGGGCACCACCAATGCCCTCAGACCTGTATCCGCAGGTCTGAAGCAATTTTCCCTTTACATGTTTGCAGTGTCGACTTGGCACTAAATGTTCTGCCCCACAAATCCACCCCTACTGGGCTACCCTGCTTGCTAGTGACAAATTGGTGTTTACCTTGAAGCACAAGAACATTAATGCATGCTATTCATAGATAAGAGGAACCATTTTCCAATGCTATTTTACATTTTGATGTTTTCTCTTTTACTCTTCTAGTTATGGATATTACAGATATCATAAAAGGAAAAGCCGAAAGCGATGAAGAAAAGCAGCATTTCATTCCCTTTCACCCGTAAGATAGTCCTAGATATCTTTTTTTATACACAAAAATATTTCTGTCTCTCTTTGGTTGTTATAATCTGCGAAATCTCTCAAGAAGTAGTAATTTTTCCTTTTATTAATTTTATGTTTTACTAGTGCTAGTTACTTAAGTATAAATACTGTAAAAGGCATTTAAGACTTGACAGGGGTTACAAAGCATGTTAAACTTATGTGTATTTCTATGAATCTGCTTCTTCAGACAGCTGGTACCATGTCCTAGTTAGCAAAAGCCAAGTTAAACAGTTGTACTCAACAGTTAAGGTTTATGAGTATGGATAACTTGTAATTTATGTGCTTGATTCTGTTTTAAACTTGAGAAAAGTCTGAGTAAAAATTTGTTTTCAGTTGAAGGGTAGTTGAACTGCCATACATCAACTTGGTTCAAATGAAATGCCAGACCAGCTGCCTAAAAACGCGGTACTCGCAGATCAAAGGCAGAGATGCCAATAGTACTCACTGGGAACACATTTGTGTGTTCTACATCACACTGCTGCTGCGTACTGGGGGGAGGATAACTGTAATTCTGAAAGACCCAAGTATGACTCACTGGTTTATTATTTCACTTGTTTACAATTTGATCCAACATGTTTGTTACGTCAGAATTTGTTCCTAATTTCAAAAGTAGCTGAAAAAAGTGTGGAGTTCATTCCCTTGTCAGGCTGTTTATCAGGGAGCATGGGCTGGAGTGGCGGGTTGGTGAGTGCATTCGCAGCGCGTGTTCCTACAAAACAATAAGCTTTGATATTGCCAGTGTCACAAAACGTCCATTTAATCTTCTTCACTTCAGTGTACACATAAGCTTAATGTGAGTGGTCTGGGAGTGAGAGATAATGAAATTCCAGAACATATCACAGCAAGGTCAAGTACAGCAGAGGACTGAGCTGGTTTGCTGCCTGCGTTTGCACGGTGTTTGATGTATCTAGCGCTTAATTCCTAGTAGACATTGCTTCTTCTCCTGCAGGGTAGTGGCAGAGAATGACTTCTTACACAGTTTCCTAAGCAAAGTCACTGCATCAAAAGGAGACAGTGGTGGACAAGGTAAAGTAGATTTATTTATGCTTTTAGTAAAGTAACAAGGTCTTTTTGTGGAACTTCATTCTATACTGTTTACGCTTTAAAGAAAGGCTTTAATGGTAGAGCTGTATCACCACCATGAAAGTGCGTCAGCTTTGAAGCTGGAACTGAAGAATCTTGAGCTTGTTGCAGAATCTTGGAGTCCATTTAAATTAGCAGCCAGAGTTTTGGATTATAGAGCTTTTACTTTCAGCTAAAATAAGTGGGGGAAGGGAGTTCTTATGGCTGTTCTGGTGGGTGGAAGTAATCATCTGAACAGTGGGGTTTTTTTCCTTATCATAAATGTAATCTTTTTTTTTTTTCTCTTAATAGGCGTCTGGGTAACTGTGAAAATGCTCGTTGGAGACGTGAATCAGACTAGGAAGGACTATCCACATCTTGTAGACAGAACCACAGTTGTTGCCAGAAAGCTGGGATTTCCTGAAATCATTATGCCAGGTAGGAGGTGCTTTGCTCTGCCATAGGAATGGAAATGTTGTCACCCTCAAGGTTAATGAGCATCAGTTGCAGTCTTACTCTCTTCTATAATGGGTAACTAAGAGGCTCTTTAGAATTCACCCCTCATGGCATGTGTTGTTTCAACATTAGAAGATTATATAAAATAGTGAAATCCTTGGAAAGCATTTTCTAGTACTTAAACAAGGAAAAAATATCATCAAGGCAGTGAGGGGATAATCCCAGCTCCTTCTACAGGGATTTCTTGTCTTCTAAGTAGATTATGGTGGATGTTTACTTGAATGTTAAATTAACCTTACTTTTACTTTAACTTATAGCTGTTCTTTGTGAACTCCTATGTTTATTATTATTAATCTCTAGATATTTGGGGTTTATGGTAAGATATTTTCCAGTTAAAGTCACTCACTGTCTGCAGTGCTTCTTTTTTAAAAAGTAGCAAACTCGTACCTCCAAACCCTTCAATTCAAATCTCGATACTTCTTTCCAAAGTAGTTAGTTTGTTCACAGGAGAAAATTAAACTACGAAGCTGGCTCTGTAAGGAGAGCTGTGTATTTGGGGAAAACTCAGTAATGCGTCATCTGTCAGCTCACCAGCAGGTGTCAGCGCAGGACGAGAACTGCGTCAAGTCACTCGGAGGACTCCCCTTTGCTTCGCTTCACATCACAATATAGTGTCTTTTTAGATCAGAATAACAGATGAAAATTTCAGATTAAAAAAAGAACATTTTTCTCTGTTTAACTGCAGAAAATGAGGTACTCCCCTGCATTTCGGTTGACCCTGTGCTCGTTCAGTATTTTCATTGACTCTCAATGCTTCCTTTTTTTTTTTTTTTTAGGAGATATAAGAAACGACATTTATATTACATTGCTGTATGGAGATTTTGATAAATACAACAAAACAACTCAGAGAAATGTGGAAGTGATAATGTGTGTCTGTGATGAAGAAGGAAAAGTGATACCAGTAAGTTTCCCTTTTTCTGTGTGATGGATGTAGAAACATGGGTCACATTACAGAAGTAAGCCTCAAACTTCTCATAAAATCTTATAAAATGTCTTTGTGCAAAAAATTGCAGTTCCTTCTGTTGTGTCATCCTGTGACATCTTCTGACTAATAAGTTTTACGATGTTTGAAGTGACATGTGTATTAAAGTCCTATAAATGTCTTGCATAAAACTGTAACAAAAAATAACACTGAGTGACCTATTTCAGCTATGCCAAGGAACAAATGCTGTTTGTGACAATTACTGCGTTCTTACTCTAGGGCTTTTCTTGTGGAAATTCCCAGAGGAATGCAATATGTACACAACAATATTGAAGTACCACTTCTGCTACATAACAACCCCTTGATTTGTGCCAGGAAGACTGTGTCATTGTCCCTTGAATGGAATATATGACCAACAACTAAATTAGTGACAACAGAGGAGTGTGGTCTCTGTACATAGGCAACATAAATATTTACATTGTCTTTCTCTTGTCCGTTTCAGTTTTGAGGAATTTTTGTCTTTTCCTTAGGGCTTTTTAACACTGGTTCGGGGGATTTTTGGCCTTTCTGACCTTTATACTGTTCACTAAATCAGTACTGTGATTGTGAGGGTGAAATCACAATGATGCTTCTTGAGATAAAGATGGACTAACTCATTGCGGTTCGTGACTTGCTGAAATATGTTTATGCACTAGTTAAATACTTGACCTAAATTTAACTTGAAAGCATGAATGAAGAAAATCCTACCATGTAATTCTTAGGGTCCACATAACAAATCATAACCCTGATTATAAAACACTGCTTATATGTATGAAAACACTTAACCACGTAATCCACATGTACAGATGTAAACCTGATTGTGGTATTCACTTCAGCAAGCTCTGTTTGTCTATTTACAAACAACGTGCTTAAAATACATAGACATTCCTTAAAGAAATTAACCTACTGCAGTGCATTATGTCTTGTGTTCCAGTAGTACATATGTTCACTTCTGCAGATGCATGCTTCCTCCAAATACGAGGAGAAAGTGGATTTGTCCCTTGGCCTATGATCTGAAATATGTGTTCAAATCATGCTGCTTTCTGAGGGTAATATATCTTAGGCATGTTTAAACATGCTTTTGAGGAGTTAATTGAAATGCTGCTGAATGCAAGTAATATCAAACCTGTTTTTTCCCTTTTAGCCTCTCAAAAAATGAGTACCAACAAACTTTAAAACCCATGAATTTATCTTAATTTCAATATTTCTAATCATCCGTGAATCAAACCAGGTCTATATCCACTAAACAGGAAACTGGTTGGCTCTGTTTAGGTATCAAACTAGTTTCGCTTGAAGAGCTAGTGCTAGACTTACTGTTGCAAGAAAAAGGCCTTTTGTAACAACTCAGTGACTCAGAATATGTTCAAACAAGTCAGTGCATAAACCTTGACAAATGTCTGTTCAGGCAGATGAGACAAACTTCCTCTGTGACCAGACCTTGTGAATCGCCCTCAGGTGTCGCCCTGCACCCTTCTTGTCTCGGGGCATCCTGCTGTTTGAAGCGGATGTCCAAGTGCTCTGGGTTCT
>NW_010431634.1:49253-50030 GCF_000710305.1 Buceros rhinoceros silvestris
CAGCCTGTAAAAGGATAGTTTCACCTGTGCCCTCAGCAGAGAATTATGTTTGCTACTTTCACGCGTTACTGAAGTGCAGGAAGTTCACGTCTGAAGCCTGGTGTCGGTGATCTTGCTTCTTCAGCCGCAGCATTAGCAGTTACTCTGCACGTACCTCCATCAGCCAGGAAAGATCTGCGTGTAGGCCAGGTCTCTTCACAGAGCCACTGGACGTGCTGAATTCCTACGCTACCCCAGATTCTGGGCTTGATCAGAACTTTAAGATGGATCTGTGATGGTTCTGATAGTCATTAGAGAATGGGAAATGCTAAATGCTGAAAAAATGCAGTGGCCATACCGTGTGCCAGTAGGGCACGGAGCTTGGCAGCCTGCTCTGGGGACCAAACACTTCAGAGGTTCTGCACTTCAAAGTAAATGGGAAAATAAATGGAATAGTGAAGCTAGACTGTTTTTACTGTGTGTGGTGGTTCTACTAACTGAGACAATGCCTTGGTTACTTCAGTTTGTTGGTCACTATGAGAAAATCAGGTCCACGTCTGTTAATCACCCAGCTCTTCTTCAAGCTCTCCGCGGGACCCTGGTAGAACACAATCTGTGGCTAGGTCCAGCATAATTGTGCAAAATGTTTATTTTCACCGTGTTCAGAGGCTTGGAAAATGCAGTATCTTCCTATGACTGCTTGTGTCTGTTCGTGCTTTCGTTGCTGTTCCCAATTAATTCCAAACTGTTTGTTTGCCACAGACGGGTCATCTGCTGCACGGTGCGCGCTGCTCCTGA
>NW_010431635.1:0-207 GCF_000710305.1 Buceros rhinoceros silvestris
GATGGGGGATGGCGGGATGGGTGGCTGTGGGGTTGGGCAGGGCCAAGGCAGGGATGTCAAGCAGTGATGTCCCATGGTGGGTCCTCACCCAGCCCACCGCCTGCACGGGCACCTTTGCTGAGCAGGCCATCGGCAGCCTGGGCACACTAGTGACATTTTAGGGGTTTGCAGCTGCAATGTCGGTGCAGGGACCCTTTGGATGTCTGA
>NW_010431635.1:410-747 GCF_000710305.1 Buceros rhinoceros silvestris
GGGAAAATTTCTCCAACCATGGAGGATTTGGGGGCTCAGCCCCACCCTGCACTTCAGCTTGATCCCACACAGCCATTCCCAAATAGGGCTAGTGACCCCCAGACACGGTGACAAGATATTTGTGCTCATATCTGAAGGACGCAGAGATGCTCAGCAGACCCTCCTGGCTGGAGAAAGCCAAGAGGCCTGGCTGGACACTTCTTGCCCTGCATTGCTGGTCGCTTCCCTGGCCCGAGCACTCAAGCACTGGCACCACGTCCCACTGAGGCTGCCTGGGAGCAGGCAGAGGTGACGGTGGCCATGGGGACAGCAGGGCTGTGGCAGGCCCAGGTGCAGA
>NW_010431636.1:0-695 GCF_000710305.1 Buceros rhinoceros silvestris
TCCAGGCTGGGCTGCGGGTCTGCTGCGTGTCGGGGAGCACCTGCCTGGGCGGCCACCAGCCCACCTCAGCCCTGGGCTGCTGGAGGGGGGGGCTGGCATCTCGCTCTTGTCTCCCACAGCCTGTGTTTGACAGACCGCAGATATCTTTGGCTTCAGCATTTCCTTTTGTACTTTCTTGGTTCAACTGCTCTCCAGTAAACACGATCCTGCGGTTTGTGGTTGCTGCTTGACTTTAGAAAACCTTCACGATGGTCCAGGGTCCCTCGACTCCTGTCCCCAGCTTGCAGAGACGTCCTTCTCGGAGCCAAGCTCCACCGCAGGTGGAGCCAAGCACCCATTTGCCTCCTGTGGCCCTGCTGACTCCTTGGCTAGCGGGTACCAGCCTCCAGGACAGGGTGTCTGTCTCCAGGACAGGGTGTGTCCAGTTCTGGGCCCCTCATTTCAGGAAGGATGTTGAGGTGCTGGAGCGGGTTCAGAGAAGGGCATCGAAGCTGGTGAAGGGTTTGGAGAACTTGTCCTCTGAGGAGCGGCTGAAGGAGCTGGGACTGTTCAGTCTGGAGAAGAGGAGGCTCAGGGGGGACCTTATTGCTCTCTACAGTTACCTGAAAGGAGGTTGTAGGGAGGTGGGGGTCGATCTCTTCTCCCATATTAAGAATGACAGGACAAGGGGGAATGGCCTCAAGTTGTGCCAGGGG
>NW_010431636.1:755-1159 GCF_000710305.1 Buceros rhinoceros silvestris
AAAGTTCTTGACAGAGATGTTGATTAAGCATTGGCACAGGCTGCCCAGGGAGGTGGTGGAGTCCTCATCACTGGAAGTGTTTAAAAACCGTGTGGATCTGGTGCTGAGGGACATGGTGTAGGGACCCTGGCAGTGCAGGAGTAACGGCTGGACTCGATGATCTTTAAGGTCTCTTCCAACCAGATGGTTCTGTGATTCCGTGATTCTATGTCTCCAGGACAGGGTGTCTCCAGGACATGGTGTCTGCAGGTCACAGTGTCTCCAGGACAGGGTGTCTGCAGGTCACGGTGTCTCCAGGACAGGGTGTCTCCAGGCCGGGCGGCTCTGCCCGCCTGACGGTCCCCGTTAATAATGCAGGGGAACAGGATCCCCGCTGTAACCCCATCCCGCCCTGTCCCCAACAG
>NW_010431637.1:0-207 GCF_000710305.1 Buceros rhinoceros silvestris
CTTCCCCCACCACTTTCTGGGAGGGTTTTCTGCAACTGGGAGGCGGGTTTTGGGGTTCCACCACCCCAGAGTTGGTCCCTGGTGATTCCCGGTGGGGTTTTGACGTCCCCCTTCCCCTCCCCTGGGCCTATCCTTCCCCCAAGACTTGGCATCCCCCTCTTGCCTGTAGTCCCCATCTCGAAGCCACAAGTGCTGGTGGCCTCCTCG
>NW_010431637.1:497-819 GCF_000710305.1 Buceros rhinoceros silvestris
CTCACCATCCCCCGCGTCCTCATGGCTGACGACGACGTCTACAGCTGCCTGGTGGAGAACCCCATCAGCCATGGCCGCAGCATCCCCGTGAAGCTCACGGTCTACCGTAAGCCGCCGTTCCCCACACCCCCGGGGCTGACTGTCCCTTGCAGATGCTCGCAGCTAAAATTCAGGGATGGGGAGGGGGTTGTCCCCCCTCATTCCTCTCCTCCAGGCCGGAGCTCCCTCTACATCATCCTCTCCACGGGCGGCATCTTCCTCCTCGTCACGCTGGTGACCGTTTGTGCCTGCTGGAAACCCTCCAAGAAGTATGTGGTGGGGA
>NW_010431638.1:0-39799 GCF_000710305.1 Buceros rhinoceros silvestris
CCCCTTAATGCTAGAGTTCTGTGATCCACTTGGATTCTTTTCTGACTGCTCCAAATCCTAGCACACTGATAAAAGTGGAGGCAGCAGTAGGGTGTAGATGAATCCCAATTAGTACCTCTTAATCTCTATCAAATGATCTGTCTTTAGTCACACTTCTCTGGTAGTCTAAATACAGAATCAAAGCAGTCCTTAGAAACTGTGTTGAAATTCCTTGCATGTGATACTTGCATGGGTTATCTTCTTGGTGCTGTCTGCTGGAGAACAGACTTGCAACCAGTAGAACTTAGCTGTGATATAAGACCCTGTAGGTTCTGTAGCTGTTCATAGTGTGATAGTAATGGTGTTAAATTAGCAACATCAGCGATATTAACTAATTTCCTCGTTCAGACTGTGACATTTATTTGGTAAAAGGATATTAAACTTATGCAAACATCCTATGTGCAGTAAAAGGTCTTTGGGCCCTGACAAATGATAAATGAGGAAATTACAGGTTGTAGGAAAATGTAAATATCATTCTTTGGAAATCTGTCCTCTGGCAAGACAAAAACATTCCCCTCTAAGCAATGAAGGATTCATTATATTCTCTTCACATTTGTAAAGAATGCTGGAGACTATTTTACATACTTAACACATATCTTGATGCCTCTTCGTTTCTGTGAGGCACGGCTGTTGAATTGGGATTTGTCCCGTTTTGTTAAGTAGGTACTCCAGCAGTGCACTGTACAAAAGTGCTGTAGCCTCAATTAACTCCTCCTCTAATCTTCTGGATGATTTTGAGTTTGTTTTATGTTTTTCTTATTAACAACTTTAGTTGCCTCTTTTAAAATCAGCTGTTATGCAAGAATTTGAAGTAGGGCCTCACTTGTTAAGTCCCTTTCCATCAGATGACTGCCTGTAATTACCAACTTGCTTGTTAACTGATGAATGCATTTACTGTGGCTTTAGGGAAAGGCTAAATCTAGTTTCAGGTGATCCTGGTGGCTCTCCTTCTCTCCCTGTCTGTGGCAGTAGGAGGATTTGTAGTGTCGGGTTAGATACTAGCATTGCCAGCTTCAGAACATAAAAGCTCCAACAATACAATGCATTTGCAGTAGCTTATTACCTAGTGCCATTCATGAGTAAATTTTCTAGTTTCTGCACCAATGTTCTGAAGTGTGGCTGAGTACTGTTCTTCAGCCACTGCTGTTTATCTCGTTGAAGCTACAGCTGGAGTTGCTGTGCTATCAAAAATAAAACTAAACTGTGAGTTCATCCTGCTTTTATCTATCAATATCACTGCAGTTAAAAAGAACCAAACAGACTTGATAGCAATTGTAATTTTCAAAATGACAAAAATAATTTTCGGAGACTTCAGAACTTTTTGCCAGTCTTTGCAAGAATGGAGATGTTACAGGCAATTAAAATAACAGTTATATTAAATTTTAAAAACTTTGAAGTGGCTGACAGATTTAACTTTTGATTAGCTAGTAACAATATCTTTCTTCCCTTCCTCTGGAAGCTAGATTTACAAATAGCAGCCCTTATACAATTATTAAAGGCCTGTAAAAATAAACATACACAGAAACAGAATTCAGGGTTTTTTTCACAATTGGATGGTTCAATTCCATTTGCTAGAATGTCTAATACCACTATTCTTGAAGGTGGATTTTTGCTAATTTTTCTAGGATGTGATTCCCAAGCTATTAAGGCATGTAATTTGATGAACACTAAGATAACTAATAGCTAAGCACAATCTGGTACATTGGTGGTTATTTGAATGCATCCGAGATGTACCACCATATACCAAACTTTGTAAGTTTGATTCGAAAACAAGTGTTTGAAGTAAGAAAATCTTCTCCAGCCCAGCAGAATCTTCAAACACTTGCTGAACTGTGGAAAGGAATAAGAGGGAATGAGAGCAGAGCCTGAATTTGACAAGTTTTATGCAGGAAAGTATTATGTACCGTGTTATTTTGGTACTGGGAGATGGACAGATCCTTCCCCTTTTGCTTAGCATTGCTAAAGGTGCACCTGGAGTACTGCATCCATTTCTGTGCTTACCAGTACAAGGGAGAGACTGATCAGCTGGAGAGAGTCCACTGAATGGCCACTAAGATGTTTAAGGCTGAGAAAGCTGGGCCTGTTCTGCTTGCAGAAAACGGGGCTTTGGGGGCATCTCTTCAGTGTAGATCAATACCTGAAGGGATGGTGTAAAGATGGCAGAGGCAGGTTCTTTTCAGTGATGTTCAGTGAGACAAGGTAATGGGCAGAGACAGGAGGTGCTGCCTGAGAGTAAGCGAACACTTCTTTACTATGAGGGTGACTGAGCTGCCCAGAGAGGAGATATTAACGATCTACCTGGACATGGTCCTGGGAAACCAGCTTGGGGTGGCCCTACTTGAACAGTGGGGCTGGACCAGATGACCTTCAGAGGTCCCTCCCGCCCTTAGCCATTCTGTGTCAAACTGCAGAATACTTCCAATTCTGTTGCTCGTCATGCTGCTGAGTTTGACTACCTCCAGCACCTGATTTCTTTTGCATTATGTTTGTGTTTACATACTGGAATTTTGCTTAGAAGTTATGGCTACAGCCAGTCACTTAACTTGTAGAATTGGACTCATCTGAAAACACTGTGTTAGTAAAGTTGCCATCAAAAGTAAAGACTTTGCGGACTGGGAAAGAGATTCTGGAAGAATCCGGAGAGGGTGCTCTTAGATAGTATAGAGAAGAAAACTGGAAACTCTCTACTCAGACCTCAGAAGTCTTGGGTGACTTGATAAAGGATCATGAAAATGGTGCTCTCTTCTGAAAATTCTTTGTCTTTTTGTACTAGGTAACTGTTTACATGGCAGATGTTCCCAGGCTAAGAATGGCATGGCGTGGAGGACACTGCAGTAAAAGTGTTTAATCCCCCCTTCCTTGGTATGTTTTCACTCTTCATAACAAAATGCATTACATTTATAACATGTGAGTTATTGCAGATGTATCTGCAAAATAATGGTGGGATGCGAGAATATGGGGCTGACTTTATTAAAAGCCATTATAATCACAATGCAAAAAAAAAATCAACTGTTGCATTTCTATCACTTATGGCTTATTTAAAGTAATTTTGAAGAGGCAATGTCTGAAGCTCTTGCAGTTACTGAATATTTATGATGAGATGTTAAGTAATGCAGTGCTATAAATCCAGTCCTCTGCCACTAAAAGTGTTTTGCCTCATGACTTTACCTGTAGGAAAACTTTCTGAATTTTTCTCAGGGCATAAAACTTGCATTTCTACTGTGGTTCTGAGGAACATAAAACTGAATTTTGGGTGACTTCTGAAATTCTCATACCTATTGAACTAATTTAAAAATATATGCATTGTTAATGAGAAAATACGTGTACATCATGCATCTCAGGAAGAGTGCAGCTGTGGAGATTGTCTTATCAGTCATCTTTCAGTGTGAACTAGTCTTTTAGAGACTGAAATATCTGATCTTGGTGCTAATAAAATAAATTCTTCCATGTAGAAAACTTTAAACCCCTTAATTAACAGGAAAACTTAATAAATGTTTAAAGGCTCTGGTGAGTTTCAGCCTGCTGCTTTTATGGATGCAGGATTCTTGCCAGAAAGATACAAGTTCAGCTGGGTGCAAATCTTGCAACATAAGAGACTCTAACTTACAAAGGATGAAATGGAGTGTCAATACACAGGCACCTGAAGGACAGGCACGAGTACCCTCTCTGCAAAGAATTATTGTTTTCAGTGAAATACGACATAGTTTACCATTGTTCACTTTCCAAAATCCGTTTGCCACAGGTGAAGCCAGCACTACCAAAGGCAAAGACAGTGAGTATTTCCAGATTGTGTTTGGTGAAGTTTTTCTTTGCAAGAATCCAGCTCAATACCAGTTTTCTCAGTTTCGTCCATGAACAGAGGATACTATTTACACTTGGACAGTCAGCTATCTGGTTTGCAGACAAGATGTCCTCTGCCCACCACATATCATTGAATTTCATTAGGAATTGGGACTTAACTTCTAGAGTTCTAGGGTAGGCTTTCCTTGCCTAAAGTCTTCACTTGTACTGTGCTGTAAGGCAGTCATTTCTGAGCACTGACTGTTTTAAGCCTTATGCTGAACAGAAAGGCTTTTTCCTCCTCTTCTCGTCACTGATACTTCTGCTTGGATTTTCTAGGGTGGGTTCAGAGCCAGCAGCAGAACTTGACTGAATTAGGAGTGACAGGTGTCTCATTCTGGGATTTTTCTATTATTCAAATACTTCTAAAATAATTACCTCTAGGGCAGATGCTTGACTATTTCTAGTCCCCTGCCATTCCTATTTTGCTTTAAGGAAAGAAATGAGGAGTTCCCTTGCATGGAAAAATCTCTACCATAGTTTTAATGCAACATCCCCATATTGGATCTGCTGCCTCATTTCCCATGTCCTGATTCGCCACAGATGCATAGAGTATCTCGGGGAAGGGATGAAAATACTGTTTGTTTTGGTGATGCTGTCTGCTGAAAAGTCCAATTAATGGGAAGGAGGATATCAGCACTATTTTCAGTTGTAATCTGTCCCCCTGGTATTTTTTTGTGCACTTTCCTTTGCCCCTACTGTTGCTTGGATATTCCTGGGAATCTAGCATTGGCTACTCAGATACTCTTACCCATCTAACCTGTGGATCACCAGATATAGCCGCTCTAGTTCCGCGTAATGCAGAACAACTAAGCCAGCTCCAAGTGAGATTTCTTGAGTACTGGAAGCAGTGTACCTGTTTGTGACCTGAGCAGAGCTCTGCATTTGCCTTTGGCAGACCTTGATGCTGACGTGGTTAAATTACTTTGAGCTGGTTTGGCTATCTGTAAACTGAGCTATGGTCTGCAGAGAGGGGTAGTGTGGATTTTGCAGATTCTCTGTGCTCTTGAAATTAGCTCTTTGGATACCTCTGTTTAGATTTTTGAGGGGAGTTGACAGATAAGTGAAGTTGTGTTGATTTCACTGGACACAGATCACTTTACAAATCGAACCAATTAGATGTCTAAATGGAATTTCTTAATTAAGCCACCTTGTAATTAGTGTCTTTTTTATTTTCTTCTCCCCAACCTACTGGTCCACCAGAGTAACTTTTTTTTTATTATGTCTGTGAAGACTTTTGAAGATAACCAAATAAAAAATATAGTGTCCTTTGTGTTCTGAAGAAATAAAACACTATGAGACTGCTGACTTGAAACTGATTTATTTTTAAATTTGCCTTCAGATAACTAAAGATAAAATAGGTCTTTTTTGTGACCGTAACATAACATCAAACAATTTTTTGGGATGTATGATGCAGTGTTGCAGTTAACAACTATTGACCCTGCCTTTACACTACAGGAATTTTTGGAACTATGAGTGAGCAGTCAAGCAGAAGCAAAGCTGAAGCAACAACTCCAATGAATGACATCTCAAAGCAGAAAGAATGTTTTTTAATAACTTAAGGCATTGCCTGTAGAAAGGGAAAACAAAGGATTTGCAGTCTATTCAGACTCTTAATTTTTGAACAGGGTGTATGTGTGCGTGTTACAGATTTAAAGTTACTTGGAGAACCCAGAGAGAAAAGATGGTGAAGCTGAAAATCCCAAGGCTTCTGATGTTTTCTGTAACTCCTGTGGTGGATAAGCTAGGTTACTCCCTTGCTTTAAATGCAGGTGTAAAGAAGTTTAATGGAGACAGTGCCTATCTGGCAGGGAAACTTTGTATGAAAAGCAGAGACATTGTTAACACTAGGTTTGAGCTCTTGATTTACATTTCAGCATATGCTAAGATGCTTCAGCCTTCGTCAGCTAATGTGTGGTTAGATGCTATTCTGCATTACTAAACGATGCAATATAAGCAGCCCTGTAGAGTGAGATTGCTGGTGCTGAGCACCTGACATCCATGCTATGTGTTTCATGGTCTCTATACCAGTTCTAGTCTAGTCCTTTCAGTTGAATTTGAAATAATGCTTGTAGTGCGTTTTACATGGGCCTCTAAGGTATATCTTCCAGCTTACTTTAATCCAAAAAGTGTTCTCTGCGTGCTTGGACACAGCTCTGCAGCAAGATCCAAAGCACAGCAAGTGGAGGCAGCTGGGAAGTCTGTTGTGCATGACCATTAATATATTCAATTGAGTTATTTAAAAATTTCCACTGAAATAAATCATGTTTTTCATATATGTTATTTTGTACTGAAAGCATTCCAGAATGGGTTTTGTTTTCTAAAGGAGCAGTGAAATCAAACCAAAAATACTGACTTATAGAAGAATGTGACTTTTTAAAGTGGATACATTGAAATGATATGAGCAAAACCATTTCAGAAAAGTTGCATTAAAAAGTGCTTATGTTGCCAGTACAAATATTATGTTTTAATTTCATTAGCAGCTTTGAGATGACAGTAGCTGCTCAAATGATGAAAGGAAGAATAGCAGAATAACATCTTTCCCTCACTCTGGTGGTGAGGGGCCCTTTCTGCACACATGGTGACGTGGTTTAAGTAACAAGAGTGTTCGAATGCTTTAGAAAACGTGACCTATGAGGAAAGACTAAAAACTGGTGTTTAGTCTAGGATGGACAAGACTGAGGATGGACTGACGAGTTTTCAGATGCATCAGATATTCTTGTAAAGAGAAATAATGTTTCCATCATTCGTTGGAAATGGGACAAGAAATAACGGCCTTAAGTTTCACTAGAGATTAAGGCTATAGTTCAAAGAGCTTCTTACTGGCAAATATGGCACAGATTTTTTTTAAAAGCAGTTTGAAACCTCTGAATTCCAAAGAATAGGTAACAAACAAGGGCCAGGATAGCTCAGTGTAGCTGGGCATGCCTGGGAGAGCTAGATGGATTGGATAATTTCTGGATAAGTTTGTCCTCCCGTGAACAGTGGTCTGTGCTTCTAATTCTTGGTGTGCAGTGTGCACTAGAAACAGGGTAGGACTACAATCTTAACGGAAGTCGAACTACAGTCAGGGTTCAGTTTAGTGAACTAAGCAGCTGATTCTTTTTTCTACATCTGACAGATTCCAAATTATTGGGAAATGATGTTGATTTAAAATAAACCTAAACCAAGGTCCAAATTTTTTAGCGTGCTGATTGTCCTTGCAGACATGTTTGTCAGCCATATAAATTTAAGTATCTTGTTGACAATAGTGTCTAGCACGTATGTAATAAATCCAAAGGAAAGCAGAGGTTACATGGTGTAGCATTAAGTGAATTTCTAGTTACACTTTTGAATAAAAAAAAAAAGTTCAACAATAGCCAAACCTGAAATAAAATTTGAAAGCTTCATGGGTAAAGACAGTTAAATGGCTTTTGAATGTCTAGTCTCTTTTACAATATATTTTAGAAGCTGATTTTAAAAAGTCCACTCTGTGGGTTTGTCTTGGTGACTCAGTTAATTTGACTGTTGATCACACTTCTATTTTAATTTTTTTTTTTTGCTGATGATAGTCTCAATTAGAATTAGCTAACCCAATTTGCAGATCAGGATTTAAAACCACTGAACTGCAATGTGCCAGTTTCTATACTCCTTGATTTCTCTTCTTCCCATCCCTTCCTTACACTCTAGGAGAAAATGATGTGTCTAGTTTTGATTTATTTTGCACAACACAAATGAAGCTTGTTAAGTCGAAGTCAATTATAATGAAATGTTTGAGCATATGTCAGCTTCCCAGAAAATTGTATTGTGTAATCCAGCACTTCACTATTCTGACAAGCTGAAGAAATGTTTCCAGTAGAGGAATCAATCAGAAGAGATGAATCATCGTCTGTGGGGAGGAAAAAAAAGAAAAAAGGCAAAAATATTGTCCTCTGTGAATTAGACTTACTTTACTTCTGCGTGAACTCAGGCTACCTCTAGAAAGGTTATAGCCTTGAATAGCCCATGACACTGTTTGTTCTATTCACCTCCGTGCTTGGCTGGCACAGAGGGAAAGATCAGCAGCTGAGGAAGTAACTTCCTCTGAACCTTTGATCCCAGATTCTGTTGCTATTTTTGAAGGAAATAGTCCAAATTTACTTGTTCTGTTATATTATCTCTTGTTGAAGAAAAGAATTGTTGAACTTGTTCTATGTTATCCTCTTTTCTTTGTAAGCATGTGTTCTGTAGAAACACTGACGGGCAAGTAGAGTCTTCTGAAGATGTCAGTGTTCTTTGTGGTAGGACCCTTAAGTAGAGTTCCAAGGTGAAACTATTTACTGCAGATATGAACCTGTCATTTTATTTCTAAAGTAGGATTTGATCACTAGATTACTGTAATCCTGTTGTTAGTGCATAAGTTGCAGAAGATATAAGGCTGGGATCAAAGTCACTTTCAATACAATGTAGTTCACTCTGAATTTTTCTGGTATGTCAGGGTTTAGACTTCTACTTGAGTAACCTCATTTGCTTTTGCTTCTTTAGAATAACTTGTTGCATGACAAAGTCTGAGTAGCTGGTCTCTTTAAATGATAGCAAAAGAAGAGAGGTAGCTAGGAAAGCGAGCTGCACACTGTGTTCTTATTTATGTAGTTGGGGATGAGGAGGAGGAGCATTATCCGTTTCTGCCTTGCTAAATAGGGCAATGGTGTTGCATAACTGTTTCAAAACTTTCTACTTTGGGGCATATACTGAGGGTGGTGATAATGTAATTTGAACAATTGAGTGCCTCAGTTTGTTTCAACATAAATTAGAAAATAACTTGACAATTATTTTTTGTCTACTTTAAAAATATCTATTTAGGAATCTCAAAGGTAAAAGTAGTATTGAGTATGTGGAAAAGGGTGGGAAACCAATCTGCAAACAATGACACTAAAGCAGTGACATAATGGTGTAGAAATGCTGTTTGTATAGGGTGATGATTTGGTTAGTGGAACTTCTGATGTCTATGTTTTGTAAAAGCGTTACATCTAACTCCTCTAAAAGCAATGCCAACAGTAGAAGGAGGAAAGATTGTTCAGATTTTAGAAAGCTTCAGTAGAATATGTTGTGGTTTACTGAACCACAGTAACCTCAGAGTTTAATGGGATATTTGTTGAGAGCAAAGATACAGGAAAAGAAATGCCGTAATCTACAAAATGTTTTCAAAATTTCCCATAAGTTGTCCAGACATTTTCTAATTCTGACCTTTATTTTAGTTTATTCATCTGAGACAATAGGTTAAAGAGAAATAGAGATTGGTTTGTTTCATTATGAAGCTGTATGTGGCCACTTGGACTTTTTGCAAGCTGGATCTTACAAATTTCTGATTCAGTTTAACTTTGTTTCAATTTCATCCTTTTTTCTCGATGTTTACAGGGTAGGCTTTCTTTAAAAGAAAAAAAGCCCTATTATATGGCCCGAGAAGCCCTGTTTATGGCCAGCAGGGACTATGTAGGAAAAAAGTTCAAATTCAAAAGCAATAACATAGCCAAATTGTGAATGATGCTAAGCAACTTCTGCAGGTTGTTGCAGCTAATTGTAGTAAGAATTAGTTACGATGCCTTGCTAATTTTCAGGCAGATGTTTGTATTCTGCAGACTGATAATGTAATGACATTTAATAATGGTAATTTAGAAATTTGGTTAAAAATAAATACAAAAGATCAAGTGGACACTTGATCATTCCAGAATGCAAATGCTAGAGAATGATGATGCTCTTGCAGTGAATATGGAATAGAGAAGAATCGTCAAGCCCAATGGTGGAGTCGCTATGATCAGATTATTGGAGCAACAATTTTAAGATTTTTAGACACATGGTATTGCAAAGCAGAGTAAGTTCTGGAGATGAAACTAGAGATGTTTTAAAATCATCTGTGCAAGAAGTTAAAGGGAGAGAGGGGTGAAAGGACTTGAACAAAAAAAGAAGTTTGAAGCTTTAGGTCTTTTCTGCTGTCTGTATTGTCCTCAGTGCCCACCATTGCTGTCTGCTGATCCCATCCCAGCACTTCAGAACCTGACATATGGTGCCCGCGAATCGATTGCATAGAGGATGTTTGATCCATCTAATATTGCTAGTTCTTACAACGTTTGGGCTATTCAGCTCTTCCTGTTACAGCTATTAAGATATTTTGTTCATAAAACACTGTATTGAGGCAAAATGGATTTGTGTATTAATTACTTCTGTGCCAGCCCTGTTTTGGGAGGGAAAACTTACTTAAATACTTTACAGTGTGCTTAAAAAAAAAAGGGGGGTGGGGGCGAGCAGACTGTATACAGCGTTAAATATTCTGTATGTTTGCATACTTGTATTCAGAACCATTTAAATTGTATGCATGTGTATGTATACACTGTACTTTTTTCATCAAAATAATGTGAAATTAGTTAAAGTGGTATGAATCATAATGACAGACTTGGTGCTTTGGTATCCAAGATACGTTAACGTGCTGATAAGTTACTTGTTTTCCTGCTGTGAGAACTGGTTGCTGTATTTAATTCTTTAGCTGAATACAAACTAAATTAAATCTGCAGTGACCTATATTGTGCTCTAGCTAATGACCCAGTTAACCTCTGGTTAATTTTCTGTCTCTTGGTGTCCTGGGAACAGCGACATGTTTACTTCAGTTGCCACCAACCTTTAGAAATGTGCCACTGGCATTTATTATTCTAGAGCTGTGTGTTTTAATAGAAATTAGCTAATGGGCCATGGGGGTCTGCAGAAGTTGTAGAATGCCAATGAGGAGTTTTCTTTCATTTTTCCTCCACCCTGATTTACATGACTAAGCTTTTAGCTTTTCTTGCTTTTGTTTTCGTTTCTGAGTATTGATCTGTCTCCTGTGGAGGAAACAAACTATTTGCTTAACGTGCAGGAAGACACTATTGCTGGCAGCTTTCCAAGACTCCCCTCTTCTGCATGCTTTAAATTAAACTAGAACCAGTACAGGCATTCACAGGGAAGTTTGCAACTAATGCAATTTTGTTATTACATGGCTGGGTTATGCAAATAAATCTGAATATAACCATAAAATAATAATTAAGATCTTGTCTAAGGGCAGATCTGAATGCCACTTCTCTGATGTAAATAGGATTCTCTGACAACTGGGTGGGCTCGTCTATGAAGTATATGTCCTTTTTCAGGAATTGAAGTTATACTGATACAACAGCTGCAGAGCAAGGTGGAATGATTATCCACACCCATTCGTAGTAACAGTCCATGTTGTCTGTGTCATGGATCTATTAAGTAATGCATAGGCCAAAACAACCTCAACCTTTACTGACTTGCAGAACATCTAATGGTTACAGGTTCACACCTTGGGAAACAGCTGTTCCAGAGCCAATGGCTGCTGATCTATCTGTTCCTTGAAGTTTTTACCACAAATTTCCTTTGGAGATGAAATCCTTCCTTACTTTTTGTTTTGCCCACAGCAGCAACAAAACCAGGTAGAAAGAGCTTACTGAGCGCTCAGCCTTATGCTGCAGTAGAGCTGCTCTGTGCAGAGCAGATGGAAACAGTTCTCCAGCAATTCTGAGTCCTGTGTTGGCCATGTAAACAGATGGGGTTGGAGGGGGAGTGGGGAAGCTTGGGCTATTTTCCTGAGCTATAGGACACTTGTTCAGACACTTGTTAGTTTTATTTTGGGACTTTTTATACCTAAGAATCCCTGCTTGATGATCATCAGTTAAAAATACGTGACACTGAGAGGAAGAGGAGAATTTTCCGTTAAGAGTTTCTTGGGAGCTTTCTCTGTTCAACCAGGTGGCTTAAAGCACCACACAAAATAATCGGTGTCTGTGCTGTGTGTGTCTCTTGCGTATACGCTGTAGTTTTGCTTGAGACCAGCTACTTCCACCAGCTGGGGAGAATGGGCATTCTTTTCTTATCTGTCCTCACTTTCTTGTTACCTGAAAAAATTAAACATGGGGAAACCATTCCTGAGCCAGGATGGTACAAGCTTTATCACTTGTTGTGAAACCTCATCCATCCCAACAGGACTTCGCATATATTCTACCAGCTGGTTAAACCAATTTCTTCCTTTCTTTTAAGAGCCTGTCTGTAAAGGGTCCACCGCATCATATCCTGCTGGGAATTGCAACCCTTTCCTCCTTATTGTAAGGGGGAGAAAAAAATTATGTGACTCTGTAGAAGTAACACTGAAGCTGTGGTTTATGTTGTTAAAATGTGGTTTTGAGCCTGAATTTAAATGGTGAAAAAGTGTCGTGTTTTCTCCTGGGTTATTTTGGGGTTTTTTTATTTGTGGGGTTGTTTGTTTGGGGTTTTTTTTGGCAGAGAAAGAAGCAAAATATCAGCCTCTGTGTTGTTTGGGTTTTTTTCTTGAAAATTAAGTCTAAACAAAAGGAATTTTAAGTCACAAGATATTAAGTCCCTCCATCTTTAATTACTGGAGCATCTTGAAAATGAAAACTTTTTCTGTCAGCCATCAGAGAGTACAGGGAATTGTATGTACAAAGGGAGCTACAGTGCCCCACAGCTTAGTCCCTAGTCTTTTCTGTTTATGAGCTTATTCTGTCAGGGTCTGTTAGTTTTGGTATTGTTAGCAGTTTAACAGGATTTCAGACTTGGTGGTGGTCTCCATGGGTCCTTTCCCTGCTTCACCTCTGAGTATTCCTACTGTTAGAGGAAAAAAGCAACTGTGACTGAGAAGATTGGAATTACACACAGTGTAATTCCCTTATTCATAAACTTATAAGGGAATTGCATCTCTTGGTTAGTGGTTGAGAGGAACCAAATTGCAAGCTTTTGTGAGAGAGGAAGTACACTTTTCAGGTATTTCAAGGAAATATACTTTTCCAATATTTCAAAACCTAAGCTCAATTATTTCATTTTATTGTCTTCTCTTGTGTTTAAAGAGAAATCAGTGAAAGAAGCTATTCCTGTGTAGATGTGTGTGGTGTTTCTACTAATTTGTACAAATCTGCAGTCAGTACGTAGGGAGAAGTTGGTCAGATTGAAGGCCTAACCTGAGCTCCTTCAAATCTAGGTAAGAAAAATATGCTGAGTATATTATACTGTGCTTTGGATGATGTTCTCATGTGGTATGCTTCACATTAAGTTTTGTAATTAAAAATGGTTTTGCCGTCTTGTTGAAGGGGCAATCTGACATCACAGATTCATCTGTCGCAGGTAGTTTCTGAATACCTTACAGTGCAATGCAAGGAATTGTGATCAACTTTCAAAGATGAAGGTGTGGAAGCATAAGAAAGATGAAGGAAAAAGCTAAAATGTTTCTGAACTAGGATTTCAAAAGGAAATTTCAGAAATGTTATTCTCTGAATATGACTTTCATTGAATTATCTACTTGCAAAAAGTGAAAAGATTTCTAATTTGAATGATCACCAGAGATTTCGTATAATACTTGATGAATATCATGATAAATAATTGCTCTGAACTGCCTTTGTTTATAGAGAGGCAATTGCATTCCTAATGGTTCTTTATTTCAAATACTTAACTGAGCTTTTCAGAGCTTCTGCTTCTTCCTTCTTCAGTGCACTTTTATGCTGACACATGAAGGAAATTTAACTGACGCTACCTACAGTGTGGACCCTTGGAGAATTTAGGTAGTACTTCTGTTTGTCTCAAAGGACTGAAAATACTTTGCATAAGTATTCTGTAGTATAAGTATGGTATGAAGAAGCTCATGTACTTGTAGTGGAAAATCAGTCTTTTTGAACTGCAGTGGAAAAATGCTATGTTGTTTTGGGACTAAATTTTGTGTTTAAAAAAACCCAAGCCAACAAAAAAAAACAAAAAACAAAAACACCCCAAACCCCAGAACTGGGTTTTGATCTTGCAAACATGACTGTAAATAGTCTGTTAATGACATTCATGACTCTGCTTGTTTAGCCTGATAGATATAATTCCAAAAACCTTCTTCCCCAAAGTTAAAATGTAAATTGCCATGTAGCTCTAGGGGTAAGGAATACAGGATGTTGGTGCTGGCTGTTTATGGGTACTGATTCCACTGGTATCCCCAAGATGTAGATATGTATTTAATATATTGAAATCTATCCTGTTACAGTGTTCTGTTCTTTTTAAACAATATACCTAAAAACTCTGAAACAAAATACCAAACTTTTAATTACTATCTGCCTTTTTTCCTCTTCTTTTCGTGGTGCGCTCTAGTTATTGTGAGCAGGACAACAGTTCATTTGCCAAGTAGTTTTCAAAACAGAATACAGAATTCAAGCGATTTCTCTTCAAGGCAGAATTTAACAGACATTATGCCCTCTCAAGGTATGGCGGAGGCTGAAGATAACACTGGTTAAGGAAACTTTTCTCAAATTACACTGTGTTCCTAAACCACAGTGATGCAAAGGCAATGCCTTGCTCAGAATTTTTATAGAAAGAATAAAGCATGACTGTGTCAAATTCTGTTGAATTGGGTTTCATAGTTTCAGTCCTTGAACTTGTATAGAGTAACGTGATTTCCCACCCCCATCTAACTGACTTGAAGCTTGCAAATGTCACTTCTCTGTAACACCTGACTGTCAGAGGAAAGCTCAGCAAATGGAGAAGATGATATATGGAAAAATAATTTTGGTTTGGAAGGCAGGAGGAAAGGTAGCCATTAGATCCATGAGTTTTATATCAAATTTATTCTCTTATGCCATACCTATTCTTGCCCTGGTATTAATATGGAGTCAAGTGACTTCAGTGCAGTTGCCCTAGGGACACTTCCGTACTTACTGTTACATCTTTAGACCATTTCTCTTTGAAGATGTATTGTTTACCGTTGAATAATAAAGCTGGCTTTTAGGCAGATAGACTCTATTGTGTTTGTTGTTGATGCTTGTACCACAAGTAAGCCTCTTCCTCTGTGTGTTTGGAATTTTGTTTATTTCACATTTATTAAAACTCAAGACATGTAATGAAGGGAACAAAAACTTCTTTTTTTTTTCTTTTTAATTAAAATCATGTGTCTTGAATCATCTGAAAAGGGTGAATATGCCAGACATCCAGCCACACTGAATGGCCTCTGCCATGGAACTGTGTGGACTTGTAAAGGGATCCCATGTAGGTCCAGGAGGTGCTGCACTGTTCCCTTGCTGCTGCATAGAGCTGTGGCTTCTTTTGTTATTGAGTTCTGAACAGCACAGGAAGGAGAGACTGGTGTACTATGAGTGTGAGGTCTGGGAAGCCTTTACTTTGAGCTCTGTAGCCACTGGGTTGGGATGCCTGACTGAGCCACGAGTGAATGTATGTGTGTGTTCTTGGCATTTAGCTGGAGCATGCTTAGTCGGGGGAGAAGCCTTGTTAGCCTTTTAGTGTTGCTTTAGGTGTGGTCATTTGTCCAAGAGATCTGTATGCTTCAGTGTCGTGATAGGTGTGTTACGGAAATTTGGAAGTCATTATTTTGAATTTACTGTGAAGTATTATTAAATGAGTGCACAAAGCCTATAAACATTAGAATACAATTGCTGATCATTCACTTGCACATTGAACGTCAAGTTTTAACTCTACCGTCCTCGCTGTGCATCTTCTTTTGATACTGGCTGCAAGTGGAACTCAGAGAGATTTCCAGAATCTTATTAAAACATGAATGCAGAAACATTTTTAGTCTCGTGGCATTAGGAGCTTCCCCAGTGCTTTCTTCAGATATGATCTTGCCGTGCCAAGGGTATTAGATACACACTGATAGAGAGAAAAGAGCTCTTCATTCAATATAAATGTAAAAAAGCTTTAGACGTTGCTGATTATCTGTTGCTTTGCATGAATAACTGCAGCAGCTTGCAAATACGTAGGATTTGGCAAAGAGACCAAAATTGCAAATCCTTTGCAATAGCACTGCACTCAGATTAAGTTCCTGTGAAATCTTCCCTCAGTCACTAATTTCACACTCTATGGGTGAAACCGTGGATGGTTTATACTATATACATCTTGGTTTAATAACTGCTTCCTTGAGCTTTAAAATGTTTTTGTTGTTTTTTTTAGGAATTGTTGCTTTTTCATAAGGAAATAGTATGTGATACCTTTGAAGTAAACATTGTAGGTTGTTAGATGTTTTGTTTTATAATTGTAGCATCCATGACAATTTAGAGCACGTTGGGACAGTAAGGCCCAAAATATATTATTCTAAGAGAGCAAATTCTGCTTACTGTGGTGGTTACGAACATGAATAACTCTTAAAGTACCTTATTAACATCTGCTTTATCTTTATGTGAAAAATAAAACTTGATTAGCAACACCAGATCTCTTCAGAATTCCTTCTGAGCATTCCCATAACGTTATAGAAATTGCTTGAAAACCAGTGACAATTAATAGTTGTTTGAAAATAAGATGCACTAGATTCTGTTTTGTGTAGCTTTACATGCACAAAATACATAGTGCTTGTTGTGTTGTGCTATACATGCCACCACCACAAAAAAAACTTTCTGAAGACTTTATGATAAACTGAAATCTTACATGGTACTTTTTGGCTGTACTTCTCTGTGACAGAATAATTTAGTCTAGAAGGTGCCTGTGGAGGTCATTTAGATGAATTCCTTCCAAGCAGGAGATGACTGCAAAACTAAATTGTACTTTATTCCTCCTTTCTTTTGCTTGAATACGGACTGTCTCCTTCCAAGTGAGGTGCTGGTGAAGTTATATTGTGTCTGACCTATCAATTCCATCCAGTCAGCCTCCGTTACGAACGTGGCATCCCTGATGTCTCTGATACCTCTGCTAATGCAGAGTGCAACAGAGATACCTGACTGCAAGGATGAGATTACACATATGCTGCAGAAGTTACTAGGGGAAATCTAGGTTACTTCCTGACTTCTTGTACAAGACAGTTCTTCACATGACAAGTCTAGAATATGCTGCAGATATCATCTGCTCACCAAAGTGGGTGCCAAAGAAAACGAGGAGACAATGTGGCTTATGTGGTGATCTGTGCTGTTACAGCTGATTTATTTTTACAAGATGGTTGTGTTGATTCTCTGGTGGAGGTGGCCTCTCCAGTAGCCTAACATAGGACAGAATCAGTTTCTGTAACTTATTACCCAACCTGAAAAGAGAGAGGAGCCTGAACATGATGCAGTATAGGAGGCAAAACAGGGGTGCTGAGAGCACTTTGGTTTGTTGTGTCTGAATGGTAGTTATTTACTAGTTGAGGGGATCAGAGTCATCCTGTCACGTAACTGGAAGGAAGATGCTTAAGGTGGTTTTGGCTGCCTGAGTCGATGGCAATGATTAGACGGGGTTTACCCAAAAGCTGCAGATTATTTTATCCACTTTGTCCTTGCTTGAACTTAGGAGCTGTTTCCTTGATAATGCTAGTGGAAGAGAACAGGCACTGCTTTAGCTTTTACCAGGTTCACTGATAGCCTGTTCTTATTGGAACTTTATTTTGTACTTAGCTAATTTAGCCATATTTCATCCTGGTGTCTAAAAAAGGAGTTATAGCTGAAAATTGTTGGAAAGGATGAGATTAAAGAAGACCGGAGCAATGTCTTTTCAGTAATTAGTGTAGAAAGGATGTGATAACTGGAATGAAGATGGGGTGGGAGGAAGTTTTTATAGATTATTCTTGCTGGGTCTGATGTATAGGCTTGGATTATACCTCTGTCCTTTCTTTTTAAAATAAAATGGGTATTTTGGGAGGTAATAATTTGTATTTTTTCATTTTTGTTATCTGCTCTATCTGGTATTAGGATCTTTGAAGCTAGAATCCTTTTTTTCCTAGCATTCTTTTTTCTGTGTTCTCTGCAGCTTATTGCTGCCGCCACTAGTTTTGAAAGTAACTGCCCTTGACACCTTATTGTAGAGAATACAGTATTCCAAGTGGTCCCCAAAATGTTTACAAAACTGTAATAACACAATTCATTGTCTTATTCTCTTCAAATGTTGTATTATCTAGGCCACAGAATAAGAGCTATGTAAAGAAGCTAGCATCAACTTTTTTAGAGCTCTAACAATCTTATAAGCACGTTCCAGTTTAAACCCAAATTTTGCAATTGCAAATTAATGACAAATAGCAGACAGTGTCCTATAGAAAAATACCTCTAACTGGTCCTCTATTTTGGAAGACAAATGCCTGATTAAGTTGTGGAAAATATGATAGATGTTTGTTAATGTCCACAGAATAATGCTGGAATTTTTCCCCAAATGAACCTTTTTTCTTAAAACCTTTTCTTAAACCTTTTCTTAAAACCTTTCTCACAATAAAAATATCATTCTCCATAATACACATTTATATCACAATCCACATGCAAAGCAGGTGATTAAAAGACAAGCACAGCTGGCATTTGAACATCAGTTTTAATTGAGGCTGCTCCTACATTCTGTGCACTTCAAGGAAATTAATGGCAGTGTTGCAGTCCTTCAAGAAAAATTAATTATCCCTGCTGATTCCCAGTTCCTGTGCTTCCTTCTCTAACCCTGTTTTCTGTTAGCCCAGCAGGTTTGGAGAACCACTGTTTATTTAGACAGAATATTTCATTGCTTTGGGGGGGAGGGGGGGTAATGGCATTTAAAAATTTACCAGCTGTTTGAGGTCACTTACAGCTTAAGCAGCTCTTTCGTTTTGAATGATTTATTTAGTTGGCCTCTCATTGAGTTGTCAGCAGTTTGCAGAGACCGTAGCCATGCGAAGAAAAGATCCTAATTTGTCAGCTCAGGAGAAGGGGAGTTGTTTCTAGCCAGACAGAAAAAGGAATTAGTTCATTTTGTGTGTCTGACATGTTGGCTATCCCCAGATGCATCACTGAAAGAAAGGTGACTGTCAGCCATGCAGTTGTGATTAGAGACTGGAAAAAGAAGGGGTGAGTGTGTGAGGTTAAAGGAAGGTAGCAGACACTGGAATAGGATCTTTCTGCTGAAAGACGTGAGAGAATGTACATGTGTGCACATTTTATGCCTCAGAGGGAGTTGTCAGAACTATGAGCAGATATGAACAAGGAGCTGAGCTTTCTCCCAGCTTGAGAATCAGATTGTATATGATGTTAAAAAGAAATAACTGCAGAATGTTAAATAAGATATGGCTTTAAAGTATATACCTCTTAACTGACTTATCTGCTATGGCAGCAGGAAGTTTGTCAGATGTATGGCACAGCTGCTTTAAAAAAAGTTTGACAGTAATGCTGCAGTAATTTGAGACAAACCTCATCTGCAGATGTAATTTGGTAACATCTAGAAATCAAAAAAGTGTGATGGTTGTCATCTGTGTAAATTGGCATGCTTTGGATGAACATGCATTATTATATTATACACCTCAGCTGCTTAAGTGTTAGACATGGTCACAGCAATAACAAGAATTGCTTAAAAACAAAACCTGGCTTTGCAAACGTAACATCATGAGTCAATACATGTGATTAAAATCTGTCACATCACACGTTTGTGAACTGGCTTTATAAGGGATCCCAGGATCCTCTCATCATTAGTGCAAATTAGTGAATTTCCTCTCCTCTATCTGGCATAATGGAAAAGTGGAGTCATGTAGAGAAGCATTGAACTACCATTCTGTGAGGAAGAAAATGTTAAAAACGGAGAAGGCAATCACTCTAAACCTGGTGTTTGGTATTCACACTAGTCTAGATATAGCCAGCCTTTCATAACTGCAGTGAGCAACCATTCCATTCCAACCATATGGCAAATAATAATCCATCACGGTAACAGTAGGAAAGAGCAACATGCGTGGATATAGGTGCTGTCGGTTCTTCAGGTGTTCCACATGTCTAATTGTGGAACGAATTATGATTGCAGTAATTGTAACTTAACAGTTTTTGTAGTTGTGTTTGTTGTGTGGCTGTGACTATATCCTGTGTATAACACTGCTGTGACTTGTTATTGCAGGAGCATTCTGTGATGAAATTCCTGGGTAAAGACACTTACCAACTATATAAAGAAACAAGTGAAAGCTGCTGAGATTTAATCTTGGGGTGAGTATGTACAGACAATGACTCAGCGCTGAATTTAAAATCTGAAAGTATTATTAGTTTGTGGCCACGTGAGTGACAAGTATTTGTCACATCTCTATTTTATCTCCATGCAAACTAATCACAGCAGATATGAAGGGAAGTATGCATTTAATTCCTCCTTCAGCCAAGTCTTCCGTGAAAGATAGCTTGTAACCTCAGAATTATCAGCCAGTTGCTGGGAGATGTTTGCTTGCTTGCTGGAGAATCCCTGATGATAGAAATAAATAAAAATGATCAAGGGTTCTGCCAGGAAAAAAAAAATTGAGTTCGCTCATCCTGCAGCCGTTACTGTGGTGAGAAGATTTAATCAAGCCTTATCCAAGTTATAAAAGTTAGTAGCATATTTCCTCTTGATCATAAATGTGATCTGCATAAACAGTTTCTGGTGTGCTGTACAGAATCTATTTTTGGAATTAGCATTCCATACACAGTAGTTCTGGGGCAATTGACTATAGCAGTTCAATTACTGGTGCTTGAATTTTTTTGTATTTTCTCAAATCTTAGCCATATATATAAGCTTTGTCTTATCAATGGAATCTGAGAAATATTTAAATGTTGGTATGCAGAATGATATACAGTTTCATGTGAATTAAAGAAAGATACCTTGTAAAAGAAAAAAATCCAAAGACTCTTCCCTTAGGGAAAAAAATTGGATACTGGTATTCTACCTGAAAGGTTTTCATCATCTTCCTTGTTTTCAGAACTACGTAGGACTTGGCTGTGAAAATGTTAACCATTCTGCAGATTTCATGGTATTTCAGTAAAGCTTGGGCTTTATCTATTTGATTCTCACATGAAATGTATATAACATTGGAAAGTCAGGATTCATCTAGCACTGAGAAACACTGTCCTTCACCTTTTTACAGTACTTTAAGCAGTATTTCCAATGATACATAAATTTCCAATAAAAATATTATCTGAAAGAAAAAAAAATGCTGCTTAATGATCCGGGCTACAATATTTTTACTAGACAGTGATTTTAACTGTGGTATCATGGATGGAGGAAGTGGGATTCCTGAGATGCCTGGCTGGCTGACAACTTCAGATGGCATGGCAGAAAGTGGGAACTGCTTTTCTTCTCTAAGGAAAGAAGGATTGCACTTCAAATGAGCTAGAAGGCAGAAGTCTTGTGACAAGTATTTCAGTTACGTAATATATAGCATCAAAAAGCTATGTTGATTCTGGGTCACAACGAAACTGATAGGGTGGTTTTGACACTGGCCTATTTTGGCACTAATCTGCTACAGCAGTAAAGTTTTGAATGAATGTTGTAATTTTGACAGGAGTGGATATTTATAATTCAAAGCAATGTTTTTTGAGATTGATGTCAGTGTGGACTGTCAGACTGAAAAAAAGTATTGCTGAAAGAATACAGAAATCTAGCAGCATGCTTGAATTTGAATTTTGTGTGATCACGCAAAGATGTGGTAGATTTGATGCATGAAGATGACAATGGTCCTATGCTGTGGTCAGTAAAATGTACAAGAATTTTAATCCGTGATAGAAACCAGTTTTCTGAACTCCAGGAATATAGAAAGTATGCAAAGGATGTAAGCTTTGTTTTGTCTTCTTTGTGGGTACATGTACGTATACACACACACAAGTTATATAAACAAAGATGAACGTATGGTTGGGGAGGTTGTATGTGTTTGTACATACATACACATTTATACTTCGAATATTTAAAAAAAGTATTTCCTTCTGTCTTTCTTCCCATGCTTAGTAGAAGAGGTTTAATCTCTTGATACTTTCAAGGACTGTTGTGCACTCTGTCAGTCTGGGGACTGAAGCTAAGATCAGAGTAAAATCTTTCTTTCTTAATAGATGGAGCCTAATAACTGTGAGGTCTCTTGCTCTTTTTTGCTTTCAACTGCCACTACAAAACAGACAACAAGAATCCATGAACTTAATGTTTGTCTGAAAAGTTTCGTTCCTGACTACTGGCACTTGGTAAACTTGGGCTTTTTAGTTTTTCGGAGTTATTGTGCTGCTTCTTGTCTAAATTGAAGGTATAATCCTTAACTACCACAGCAGTTCAGGAGGGCAAAGCCACAGTGCAGACTGAAAACTTACAATTAGCATATAACTACTGCAGCACCTCTCTGAGTCTAATCAGTCTCTAACCTCAGTACGTTTCCTCCATGATGTTTCTTACACTTGCCAGCACTCTGAAGGTGTGTGTTTGAGCACTGTTTTCTAAACTCTGTGAATCCTTAACCTACAGTTCCTTTTTCTTGATGTGCTGATCTGGAACTTCAGGGGTCAAGGCTGTATCTACCTCTTTTGAAAATTATCCATGGCTTTTGTCATGATTGTTAATAATAATTATATGTATGTGGGAAGTGGGGTATGCAAGTATGAGTAAGCAACTCGTGGCCAGAGAGCTGTTTCCCTGAAGAGGCTGATGGTGTTTTGTACCCTTTAACATAACCTTATTGGTTTCCTTAACTATATTGGTTAAGCAATTAACCTCATTGTTGTGCTTGTAATTACCATTGCAAAGGAAGCTTCCTCTTTTTACATAACTCTGCTTGTTATGTAATTCAGCTGGTGTTTATGGTTTGATCACATTAGGCAAAAGACTTGTTGCGGTTTATGCTTAATGAAACTATCCATGTGCCTAAACTGCTTAGTAGTGTATGTGAAGGGTTCATGGTTCAGTTCACTGGTAATTACTTCGGGTAACTTCTTGACTGATGTAATCAGCTCTACCAAAAAAAGGCACATACTTGTCTTTTGTGAAGTTTGACTGAGAAAATGAAGCACATGGTGAACTTTACAAATGGCTTCCAGGTTAATTTCAAAAGGGAGTTAGGCTCTCTGCCATTCATACAAGTGCTGGAAAGTCATTAAAATGTTCCTGTCAGATAGTGATAAATCCATTGGTGAGGGAGCGTTGTGAAACAATACCCTGGCTTAGCATTTGTGCAAGCTGTCAGAAATAAACAGCTGCAAATACCAAGATGCTTGCACTATTAAAGAACCCTGATTTTAAAGGTGACAACATGTGCTAGTCAGCAATTTTATAGTCTATCAATGACTATGGGAATAAACCGTAACAGTAAAAAGTAAGGATGTGCAAGTCTATCACTGAGGAAAGAGAATTGACAAAGTAAGAGGTAACAATGGTATCTAAGCAATTTATTACTTATTGAAATCACAGACTGCGTGATTACTTCACAAAGAATATCCTTATAGTACAAGTTGAATCAGGTAAATTAGATATCCAGGCTGGAATGATGCTTATTTGTCTAAATTTGGTTCCTAAACTAAAACTTTGGTTCTGAATTACATTCTGGAAAAGCCAACCTTATTCCATCTCCTACACACTGAACGCAGTGTCATAGCTTGGATGCCTAAAGAGGTCTAATACAGTATAACGGATACATCCTCACACTTCTTCCTATTGGGGTCGTGAAGTTACTGTGTCCAAATTATCCTTCTTTGGCAGAAAAATTTGAGAAGTTCATTATCTGGAATTACTTCATCAATTCTTTCATATAAGCAAAAAAATTTGCTTATTCAGAAACTATGTAAAGGATAAAAAAAATAAGTTATTGTAATCACAGATACACAAGTATTTCATTTATTTTATTCTTTGCCTTTTTAAATTTTAAATATAGCATAGCAGAGATTTTCTTAGCAAGTGAGGTAAATCACATGGTGGTGTTTGTGCTGTTTTGACTAGCTTAACTTCTGAGAAAATGAGAAGAAATAATCGTAATGGATATAATAGGCTTCAGATTTGATTATTTGATCATAGTCAATACTACTATCAAATAGTATCGTCATCAGGTGCTAATGACAGTCTGTGCATTTTGCAGCTGCTATAGCTCTGGTTATTCTATACAAATGTTGAACTTGAAAATATCTTTAATCAGGATTATATTTATACACAAATCATAAAGTCCTGGCTAGAAGAAACCTCGGGATGTCATCTTGTCAAGCCCTGTATTCAAAGCAGGATCAGCTATGAGGTTAGAGTTTCCTCAGGGCTTCTCCAGTCTGGCCTTGAAAATCTGTAAGGATGAAGATGCGTGTGTGGGGGTTTTTTTATATGCACACACATATAAATGTGTGCATATATATATGTATACATTTTAATACACTATACTTCAAAACGCAAAAAGCTACAAGCCTTAAGCAACCAGCAGCCTTTACCCTCAAGACTCTGTGCAGAAGGATGGTCATTAGGAATTCAGTCCTGAAATTTGATCATGATATTGCTCATTATCTTGCTGAGCTAGGGCTTGCCTGAGTAACTTAAGTTCCAAATTACTGCCCCGTTTGAGCATGCTTTCTAGTACCTGATGAACTGTTTAATAATACTTAAGCTTTCTGTCTCTTAGTAATACAAGTAGTTGGCTTTCTCATGCTGCTTGCCGGCATAGTTGTGCTAGACATCAGTGGTTGTTCTGCATTAGCAGAAACTGAAGTTTTTGATACCTCTGGCATGCTGTGGGTATGCAATTGAAGTTTTATTTCAGAGTAATCTTTTGTGTATTGTTTGAATGCAACACACCTTTAGTGCACCTTTGTCTTTTCCTGCAGGAAATGGAGGAGAAATTTTAGGAAATCATGAAGAACATGATAAAAACTTACCCTTAGAAATAACACAGACACAAACATTGGATGAAAAGGGAAAATGTTTACACCTGTAGTTACTTTTACCTAAGGTGGGAGCATACCTTGTTCATGAGCAAAATGCCTGTGATACTGATAGCTGAGGTGCAGTATGGTCAAATTCTGAGCAACATCATGTTGACCAGGCAATGTGTCTTAAGGATGCATGCTTTCATGCAGCTGTTGATGTTATTACACAGCTTGCATGTTACTTGAAATATTTCTGATGTTGGTGATACCATAATCTGAAACAGAAACTTGTTAGCGAAGGGAAGAAGAGGCTGACATCTGAGTTGATTCTGCTTGTAGGCAAGATATTCATGAAGCATAGTAACAAGTCATTCTAACTGAGTAAGAGTCTTCATTCTTTGAGGTATCTTAACTTTTTTTCTGCTGCTGAGGGACTAATGATAACTCTGAGAATGTCCTGGGAGAAAGGAAGATGAAAGATTTATAATTGCCCTGTAAAAATGCAGGTCAACAAGTTTGCGAGAATCTATGAGTAACTGCAAACAAGGGCAATTGGTTTTATCATATTTCTGAGAAAGCAGGGTTTGTTCCCTACCTATCTTCTGTTTTCTGTTTCCAAAACATCATCTTGAGAGGGATGAAGGCTCACCTCTGCTACTTGATTATTTTCTGCTGGACAATTTTGCATGTGCCTTTTAAATCTCTTTACAAGTGATGAAGTGAGACAGCTACAAGTCAAGAGTATCCTTTATGCATTTTTGTTGCTGCTGCTTTGGCAGGTGAAGGGCTGCTTGGCTGGAGTTAGCTTACTCTCATATGGCCTTTTCTGCACTGCATAGATGCTGCCTTCAACCACAGTTCTAAGCTCTCGGCAACCTTTCAGAAATTCCGTCTCAATCCTTCCCTTCCTCTTGTGTCTGTAGAGAAAATTCGGGAAACACAGTCATCAGTTATGAAAAGTTCACAGTTGGATTAATTAGCCCTGCTCAAATTCAGGGCTCATTAATTGTGTTAAGCGATGTGATAGCATACTCACTGTGCTTGCACTTCTGGAGCTGGCATATTACTGCATCGCACCACTATCTAAACACATCAACCCAATCAGACATAGCATATTGTACCAATGAAGCAGACGTGTCACTAAAGAGCAAAAATATCTTAGGAGGAGCTGAGCAAAGAAAAAAAAAAATACCCAACACCTAGCTGACAGAAGTAGCAAGTTGTCATCCTTTATTAGAACCAGCACTATAGAAGGATGAAAGGCACATATTGCTGCCAAGGCTGTCGTGTGCGCTGACAAGGGAATGGTGACTCTCAGGAAGCACAGGTTTGTTTTTCGCCTGGTCAAAGTTTAGCATGTACAGGTATGTTCTCTTGGGACAATTCAGCAGCAGACTACCTGAATCTACTATAGTATCTTGTGTTTGTCTGCTGCAATGACTGACTCTAGAAACAGCTGTGAAATACCTTACTGTTGGACAAAAATTGGAAGTAGAATTTATGGACTAATCAATGTATTATTTTGTAGTAGTACAAGAATATAGCTGGGTACCATTCACTGTATTGGTCATTAAAAGCTCTTAAATACACATAGTAAAACCAAGGGTATGGAAACTGGAATTTGGCTGTGAACTGTTTACATCTTCCTTTGATTTTTGAGAAAGTTACTTAGCACACTATTTAATTATTTATTATTTTATTCTTTATTTATTATTAATTATTTCAGTTATGCTGTTTCAGTTTGTGATCTTGGTAAGATGCAAGAGGTAACAGATTTATCAGTATCATGCTGGGGTCATACTCCATAGGAAGAGCTGCTTTTGAGAGATAAAGTGGATGTCAGAGGTCTTACTTATTTAGGATCCTCTAGTATTCGCCACTGGGATAGGACAAATAACAGCAAAGCTCAAAAAAATTTCATATAATCAACCCCTGCACCCCAAAACTTATATTTCTAAAATATTTGTTGTTGCTTTCTACAGAAGCCATGGTAGACCTGAGTGTCAGCCTTTACTGAAAGAACACAACTGGAAATTCTTTGGGTTGTTTTAAGATCCAAGTTCTTTCTGAATTAGTATTTTTTGGAGATTTTTCTTCTTTCTCTGGACACATAATTATTGATGACAAAATAAGTTAATTGTGTATTACTTTATTAGAAAACAGGAGTTGAGTTTAAAGAATCAGGCTGCATAGTTCCCAATCTATAGGGTTTATGCTTTGAAACACAGGACAGCAGTGGCAGTGGGTGACTGCAAGTGCCGTGTAGCTTAACTGGGATGAAAAAGTATGATTTATACAGGAAGCATGCTATTTTGGGCTATTTACATTGACACAAATCCCTTGTGAATTAAACCATTTAATATATGAAATGGAAAAAGTCCTTCTAATCTTCCCTTTGAATGGGCGTGAAATAGGATCCGTGAAGAGCCTAAAGTGTGAAGAGGTTACTATGGCTTGGTTCCAATATTTTGTGTAATATAGTGAAAGATTCACACTAGCCACGAGCTTAAAGGAGAACTTAGAGTCTTCTCTAAAATAATGCAGTATGTAGCTGAAAATATGACTGTTTCTCATGGCAAAGCTTTCCATACCCTTTCTGAAGGTGCTCTTGATGCTCCCTAACAAATGCATAATGTACTCGGCCACCAGGTATCGCTTTCTGGTAGAAAGCAGTCAAGTAACTGTTCGTGCTGTCTGTAGTTGCGCCACTTCATCAGGAAAAAGCAATGCTCACATTTCATGTCAGCTGTGATAGGCACTAGGGTGACTACAATTGTATTTTAAACTTCATTTATACAAAGAATTTTTTAAACAAACTTCTGGTCAAAAATCTTCAAGTTTGATACAAACTTCAAGACATCTGAGTAGCTGGGATTTATATCAAGGTAAAGTGCTCTTGTATCCACTGATTTGTTAACGTGATGCTGATTTTCAAGCCTTCTTTCATTTCAAGCAACATGTTTTGTCTGACACTAAGCTATTTCTTCTGGTGTGCAAATTAATAATACGGGCTGTGTGGTAACTGTTTTAAAACTTTTTTATTACTTGTTATTAAAAAAAATCACATCTTCCTTTCCACATAAGTAACCTATTATGATGGCTTTTTAATCTCACTTCTGTTTAGGACATGACTGAGAAATTTCTTTAAAATACTGATTAATTTTGACTTAGTGTCAGTTTCAGGATTCTATAATTTTGTTTTGACTGAATACGTGGTACTAGCAGTACATCCTCATTGATCTACTGCAGGGTGTCTTCTATGTCATTTTATAAAGAACATATCTCTTGCTCAATATCAACAGTTTTGGAGTGTGGTGGCAGTTGAATTTGTGTGCGTGTTTTTTGCTTGGTTAGTATTTTTTAATGAACTGTGTATGGTCAAAAATTCAGCAACTCTCTACTGTTTAAAAAAAAAAGGTTCTCCACTGTAAGAAGCAGAATAAAGATGAGCAGACTTTACCTTTCAAAACTTTCAGTTTGACTGTATTTTGTGCAGTGTTGTAGACCAAGGAAGTAAATTGCACAGCCTTTGAGCCTGATTGTGCTTAAGTATATGGATGATGAGAAACAGTGCAAAAGCCTTCTAATTAAAATAAAATTATTTACAGCACCAGCAGCTGCTCATTGTAGTGTCTGCAAACTTCTTTATAGCTGTTTCAATCTTGGGAATTTGGAGCATTAGGATTTAGCTTTGCTACAGTTCAGGCTTTTGGCAGTAACGTAGAGGCTGTGCTCAATCCTTCAGAAGTTAAAGAAATTCAACAAAGCAGATTTAAGGGGCTTTTTAGGTTTTGGGTGGTTTTTTTTTTTCCTATATAAAGCAGTGTTAGGCATTTTCTTTGGCTGACATACTTATTACTGTTCTTAGTATAACACAGCAAGAGAGGAAGAAAAAAATTGCTTAGCAGCTCACATGTGAGCTACTGGAGAAACCTATTGCAAGCTTAATTCTAAATCATAGAGACACCACTCTGCTGACCTCGCTATTGTGTGTGGCTTTCAGTAGAATTACATCTTTATTATGATTATTTCCTCCACTGTCCTAGGAATCTGGCTTTGTCTCCTTTTTTTAACTGGGAGTTTTAGTGGAAAGCAGTGGTACATTTGGCTTCCATCCTTGACTTTTTTGGTAGCCAATAACGTTGCTATTTCATTATTCTCGTGTACAACCCTTGGCTGTTACAGCACAGTATATGGTCCTCAAAAGCAGCAACTTTGTCTCCGCTCACTAGAACATTAACCTCAAAGGGGTGGAGGAGTGAAAACTAATCAGCACTGAAGAGTGGTTGCTGAAAGAGATATTAATGTCTTTATATGAGAGTTGCAATTTTGAATTTGAACTGCTCACAAATGAGTGTCACAATTTTTTTAACAGCTGAAGCTCTGCTGTAGTTAATACTTAAACACCCCACTTTTAAAGCTAATTTTATGCATTTAAAGGTGAGCATTCAAGTGTTGTTTTAGTTTGGTCCCTTGCACAAGTGTATTGTCATTATATGTGACCATGTCATTAAAGTTTGTCTTCTGTTTTCCCTTGTTCAATACGTAGGACAGCTGGAGCTTACGCCGTCAGATAACAGCAGCACTTGTGTTTTACTGTCCTGATGCCTGGCTTATCAGGCACTGTTTAAGAGTGAACCTCAGTGCAGAATTATCAACTACTCTGGTTCCCTTACAGTGATTATCAATATAATAGCTAAATATTTGGTGATTATCAGAATAATTTCAAATCAGGTATCATACTGCCACTCTTTCAGACAAAGGGGAGATAGGGACAACAATTTAGTTTGAAATTTTGTGATTAGTTTAGGAGTGTGGAGGATTGATTTATCTAGATGTCTTTGCATTTTTATAGCGTTTTACAGCATAATTGTCATAAGCACATTTTTGGCTTCATTCACAGTTTAGCATGTAAAATGTTTCCGAAATACTCAGTTAAACACCCCGGAAGTGGTGGCCATTGTGATCTAAGCCGTCAGCTGTGGAAAAGCTTTTTTTAAGTAATTCCTCCAACATTGAACAGAAGTTATTAATAGTTAAATGTTATGTAATTGTTTACAGTTCAACATACTTTTTGTGGTGGAGGGTTGTTTTGTTACTGCTTGGGCTTTTTTGGTTTTGTTTGCTTTTGCTGTCTTCTGGAAGCAAGCGCTGGGATGTCACTTGCCAGCCACCGCAATAGCTTTTTACCAACAGAAAGGGGACTTCACCATCTGAAGGGCTGCTGGGTTTACCTTCAAGTTCCAGAGGGAGGTGTGCAGGTGCAGTTGAAGGACCCTGAATTCTGTGCCACCCTACCTGTCTATCACCCTTTCCCATTATTGGCTATTTATAAAAAAATAACAGCAAATGAGTGCCTCAGCTCTAATAGGAGAGAGGAAACAGGTTAAAGAAATGTGATGTGTTGGCTTTGTGCCAGTAAATTTATGGAGCGTTTTAACGGAGTGCTGAGGATACCATACAAGAATATAGTTCACTAGAGACTAGTTAAAGATGTGTACTGTTTCAAAGATTCATTAGTAGGCACTTGGAAGTTGAATGGTGATAGATGCCACAGTTAAGTTTTGCTTTTCGTTCTGTCTTTCATTTAGTGATCCCATATATTAAAAAATGACTCAGTGTTAAAGAGAAAAGATCGATTAAAGATGACTGGGACAAATTACACTGTTTGTGACACTTGTACAAGTAAATTTATTTGATTGTTCAGTAGGGTGCATGTTTGTGTAAGAATTACGGTTATTGCTGTGCTGGAGGGCAATCCTTTTAATGTTGTTTAATGTTTAATGTAATTTATCAATAACATAATAAATACCAAATCATATCCTGGATCTTTAGTCCCATACAGTACAACACTGAGCCCAGGCAGGGCTGAGTAGCCTTAAAATAATCTGCAATGGCACGATGTTTTGGTGAACTCCAAATACCTTATACTCAGTGTATACTGTCTGCTGCTGAGATAGCAGGCAAGTGAGCCATTCACCGTTCATTTCACGGATTTCTAACCTTGTTGATGTTGAACCTTTCACCTTTGGAAAGGGGAAACATGATTTTGTCCAAAACTGACACTTGTATTATATCTTTAATAGGGTTTGACTGACTGAGAAAATATTCTAGTACAATGTGAGCCTCTACCATATAAACTGATGGATTACACTGTGCATAGTTAGATCTATGTGCATCTAGATACAGGTTGTAGACTGTCTTAATGCTTCTGTGACCTTTCGACGGAGGTGAACAGACCAATGTGCTTGAGGATGATTATTAGGGAGATGATGGTGTCATATGCTGGGCCAGAAAAATATTTGGGTTTGGCAGAGAAAACAAGCAACTGGCACAAGGAGCTTTATGGTTTCGATGAGGTGGATTGAAGGTAATAAGAGATGACAGTAAAAACAGAGGGAGTGAACTTTACAGGGCTGTAGATCAAAGAAAACTATACCAAGTGAAACACTGGAATATGATATGTGAAACATCCCTAGTACTGACAAGGGGATGAACTGAATAATAATCTAATATGGGAGAAGCATAATTCACAGTTACACCCTTCATTTTGGGCTGTCCATAGAGCTGAGTAGAGATTTGTTATAAAGATTTTTTTTTTGTGTGTGATTTTTGTCTGTACTCCTGAGCTTTGCAAACATGTTTTAATAAAAAGCTGAAGTTCATCTTATTCATTGTCTCAGGCCTTAGGCAAGGAACAAGAGTGCTTATGCCACAATCTAATACTACCTCAGAGGTGTTATTTGTATATCTGTGTATCAGTGCAGGCCTAGCTCTGTTGAAGAAGTGCAGAACCTCTATCTTAGCTAATTTTAGGTGGATTTTTCCCTTTCAATAATCAATGTTCAGTAATAAAGTTTTTGAGTATCTCCATAAAGCACTGTCTGTGAAGCGGTAATTAATTGCCAAAGCCCTGACAGTGAAGTGCACGCTGCTTCAGAACATAAAAATGATCTGTTTGTTATCTGTAATGTCATGACTTGTTTCCTTGAACAGTAATTGATGTCAATTGTAGATGATATCTATGAACTTGAAATGGTGGTGTTTGTCTGCTAGGGACCTTGAGAGTGTGATCTTCTAACTCTGTTGCAGTGCTATAGATTACATCTGTAGTACAGGAATTGTCTGGAGACATAAATTACAGCAATTAAAATTAGCTAGAGGAGGGAGAATGATGCATTATTAATTGGCATAGTCATTAAAGGGCTGCAAAGAACCTAAAAGAGATACAACATCGATACTCAGGCACTAAAAGTGATAGGCAGCGTGCAAAGACCAGTGATTGTATTCAAAGCCTGAGGTCATTAAGATACAGACAATTAGGTGGAATTTTATGACTGCAGGTTAAGATCACTCCAAGATACTAACAATATGTTAAAATGGGTAATATTCAGATGACTGCTCTGAAGACTGGAGTAGTGCAATTAGTTTCTACCTAAGGAACGTACAGTACTTTATTTTAAAGAAGCTGGAAACAGCAAAGAATTGTAAGGAAATTCCATCAGCAATCTGGTGAATTTAAGCAGAAAATTAACATTTTTCAGCAATAAATATAATAATCCGAGCCCATATAAAGAAGGATAAATCTTGGTACACTGAAGAATGATTTAATTAAGAGTCTCTTTATACTACAGAAGCAAAGTCCAGCCTGTGTCACGTTGAGAAATACGGCAATCTGAATAAGAGGTTCATGGTAATGCAGCTGTATATCAGCTGCTTAATTATTCATAAACCTTCTTGTCAGTGAGTTTCAGTGAGTTACCTGTCTTGGCTAATTTGCCTTATTGGAAATACTGCTTGTTTTATAAAATAGTTCATTTATAGTGCTACAAATGAGGAATAAATGCTGAAAAGGAAGTGTCTTTTGTGAGAGAAGTTTTAGTTATTGATTTGCAGAGCAAAGTAAACTTCAAATACTGGAGGTTAGGACAGCGATGTATTTGTTTTGACAACTAATGGAAGAATGTATGTGTACTGGGCAGAGAGTTAAACTCCAAAGCAAACACCTCAATTTTTTCTAATTTAAGGGATCCTTGGAAAGTCTTGGCTTTTCATGACTTACCAATGCTTTCCTATTCTACTTGCTAAGAATTCAGATTTCTAATTCATCTAGCTGTCTACTCCAACATTTAAACACTGAATGTGGTTAGCTTTGCTGTGCAGATGCCGAATTGAATGGCTGCTGTTGATTCAGAGAAGCTGAGGAGTGTCAGAGTTCAGTTACTGTGCTTTCAGGAAGGCCTCCTTTTGCCAAAATGAGCTTTCTTTTTTCTTTTTCCAAGCTGTGTGCCAGAATCTGCATCAGCATGCACTGGACCCATGAAAAGCATGTATGTATAGCCACTGAAATAGCAATACCAAGTGTACAGCCACATCTTCGCTAAGAACAGTTCCTCCATTACTATGTTAGGGGGCTCTCTGCCTATGTTATATATTTACCTGTTTCCTTAAATAACTGCTTTTGACCGGTTAGTATCCTTTGGACACTGAGAACCAGATATGCCATGATTTCGGCTATTTAGTCTTCAAGCTATGGTTAAAAACAATCATGTAAGACAGTCTTTGTCCTGCTACCTCTGAGTTTATCTCGCTGTTCAGTTCAAGGAGTTTACTTGTTCCAAGTGTAATGATTTAGCAGTATCACACTGAAATGTGTCTGTTTTATTATACCCAGCACTTTATCATTTTGTCTTTAGATACTTTGCTTATGCATTACATCCTCAAAACTCCACACTGGTTTGAATTCACTGCTTCGTAGTCAGAGCAGGTATCATCTGGTGCAGTGTATTTCATCATCAGTTTTGTTCTCCCTGGGTGTTTCCACGATTCAATGCACGGTGCCAGCCAGGAACTGTGGAATTCAAGGTCTCTGGGGTCTAAGTAACTAACAAGCTGCCATTATTCCATTCCTGGCTTCCATTAATTTTGTTGCTGCTCTTTTCAGACTTTTAGGCTGTATGGAGAACTCATTGCTGGGAGCTGTAATCATGTCAATCATTAGAATTGAACCAGAATCGTGAATATTCATATTAAGTCATAAGGCAAATAGGTTCAGCCTTTGTGTTCAAACTATGTTTGATGTTGAGTGAAAGAAGATGAGGACGTAAACAACAGGAAAACAAAGAATTAAGTCAGACAATTCTGAAGAGAGTTTGTCTGGAGTAAAGCACTTCCAGAGGCTCAGTGAAGCCCTGTTTGTGTGTTCAGCCACTGTATAGAGATTGGCAACGTCGGATAACGAAGTGAAACAGGGGTGGTGACAGGTTATCTGCCTAGGACAGCAAGCGACAGATCATAAACCCAACTGCTTTTGGTAGCTTAAAGCAGCATATTGCTGTTGCTGTGTGGAGTTTAGCACCTTTCCCTCCAGCAGGCAGCAGTGAGCCGATGTGGGAAAACCTGGGTGTCGTCTTGGGATCTGGCGCCGACCAGTGCTCCGCATAACTGAACCCTGCTAGTGTTATCAGCAGCGCAAATGCTGGGCGCTTTCTGTCGTCTGAGCCAAGTTACCAAAGCGTGATCCCAGAGCGGTTGTCGGAACCTTGGCTGTGCTCAGGAGGCTATTGATGGCTTTGCGTAGATGACTGGCATCAGAGTCATGTGTCCATCCTTTATCCCTACTGGGATAGCAGTGCTCTGGTCTTACTGAAAAAAATAGTCACCCATTCAAAAGGGAAATACATGCCCACCATCTCAGTGGTGTTCCACCCTGCTCCTTTGGCTCAGATTCTCTGCAATGCAACATAAAATTAAATCACTTGCACAAAAACCAACCAGCCAAAAGGCTTTACTATTTATTTTTTTTAAATAATATTTTAAAAATGCAGAATAGAAGTCCAGATTAAAGTGGCTTTATTGATGTTTACTGCTGCTGATTGGTGTGAACATGGAGCATTTTGCTTCAACTTACTCAAATTATTAAATATCACAGGGATATAATTATGTTCTGTTATTGCAGTGTAGTGTTCGCCACCACTGCAATAAAATGGCAGTACTTTGCCACTTAGTATCAGAACAGTAGTTATTGTAGGCAGTGGCTCAGTCTGCTTCCAGGGCTGGTTTTTTTCTGTTAGTGGGGAACTGAAAATCGTGCAGGCCATGAATCGATATGCTTATGAAGATAAAGATATTTAAAAAACAAAATATAAATGTTACAAATGTGCTATAGTGATTAGTGAGAAACATTTCTATTATTTATATTTTTTTTTACTGGGGGCAGGGGAGGAGTAATGAAAAATTACAGAACTTTGTCTTTTCTCAGTATCTGGTGAATGGCATCCTCTTGATCAGGGTGCAGAGAGCTGTGAAGCCAGCTGTTACTTCCCTGCCATTTGCTCAAACCTCCTGTACTGAAGCTGTTCACAGCATTTCTATGAGCTAGTCTGGCTACCCAGGCTAGTTAAGAGAGTTCATGAATTTACTTCATTGAAGTAGGGTTGGAAGGTGATGCTGAACTTGAAGGTATAACTGGGCAGGACTTTGAAATTTTACTAGCGATTTGCATATATGGTACATTCTTGAAATAATTTCAAATTTCCTCCAAAGGACCCTGTCTTCTTGAGAGTATGTTTTGCCAGACACATAAAAATTTGGCCAGGCAAGTTACCCCATGCTGTTTGCACTTATGCAGACTTACGCATACTGTGTTTAAAGATTCATCATTATTGATTTTCCTTTCTTGAGCTTCTTGTGTCATTTATCATATTTTAAAAGATCCACTTCACTTTCATAAACAGTTTGTCTATGATCTCCATTCAATTAACATAGCCAGGGATCAATAGTTCCCCTGCACTTGTGTCACCTATTGTTTACTGCATAAATTACTAGATATCATAGCAGAAGGTAAGGGTTTATCTGTCCTTTTTAATGTATGGAGATCTTTTTACATTCTTAAAAACCTTCGTTTTTTGGTAAGCAGAAAATAAGCCAGCTGTCAAAATATTTCCTTGTGTGTTATTCTTGTAAGCTTGCTAGTGGGGTGCTGAAGTGACCCACAACAAACAGCTGAGAATAAACTTCAGCCAGAATACATTATCTGACACTTCTGTAACAGCACATGGCTTTGGATTTTTCTTCTTGTGGGAATTTGAAGTTGTAAATCCTCCTGCTTAGTCTTAGCCTTCTCTTTCCCAGAAATGTGTTTTGCCAGGCAGAGGAGTGCTTTGTACTCTGTGGTCTCCTGGGGGTATCCACTTCAATTTTCAGTTTATTATAATTTGCTTTCTTTGACTCTTTAATTTCATTTCATCATAACTTGGTGTGTTGTTTAGCTGCTATTTCCCAAGGTCTGCAGCTGCCCTGCCCTGGTCATGTCACTTTTGATTAAGCAGTTGCAAAGCCCTTTACCCAACTTCTAAAGGGTAAAAGTCAAAAATCAATAATGTGCCAGTCCTCCCCAAGTGCAGTAGCAGTCAGAGGTAAATGAATGATTAAACATGATGAATAACAGTGTAATGAAAGACGCAAAGTAGGGAAAAGTGCTCACTTTAGCCTAAACTCAGAGATTTATTGCTGAGTACTACAAATAATGGAATCATCAATCTTCCAAGGACTAAAAAAGACATCCACTGCAGCCACTTTTAAATGCAGTGAAAAGAATCTTACCTCCTCATCATTGTCTGTTGTGGTCTAGTTGTCCTCTGGTATGGAATGCTGCATAAGGCAATCAGTATGTAAACTTTGAAGTGAAAATTGGGTGCTGCTCGTACTATTTAAAGTTGTTAAGACTGGCAGAGAAGAAAAAATAGCCAGCATCAATTACGATGAATGTGTGTGCAAGGATGCCACTATTCGAATGTTTAAATGGTACCAAATGACTGACATAGATTAGTTTTGTAAGAGGGGACTGAGATGGTAATTATGCTTACCAAAGCAGCGGGGGAAAAAGGAATATTGCATAAAGAGTGAAAAGAGAAACTTTTGAAAGATATAAGGCAAAGAAGATAATTTAATGGTAGATGCTCAATAATGTCTAGTGTTTCTAAGTTAATTCTTTTGCTTGGCTGTTGAAAAAGAAGGCTAGCTAGAGACAGAACAATTTTCCTCACCTTGCCTCCCAAAGAGGAAAATATACAGAAATGGGGGATTGCGTCAGTATTACAATATTATACAAGATTTGTTGGCTGTTTGAAGCTGTAGCCTCTCAGAGTTAGTAGTCCATTTTGGAGAAGAAAACCTTTGAGGACAGCCCAGCTCCTGCAGGATCAGTGTTACAGATTCTGGCTGAAATCTGGTTTGAGTTTTAAATTTGCAGCCTGGCAAAGAGTAATATCTAAGGTATCTTCAGGCCATCCTTACATATTGAAGTATGTCGGCATTGCTCAAAGTGTGTGGGTGTGAACAAGCTCCAGGAAGCACAGAAATCTTTTCCTGGGGCAGACATAGCAGGAAGTTCCTAAGGACTGTGTGGTGCAGCGCAGAGCAGCATCTCCATACGTGTGGGGCTGCAGCCACCTCTTTGTGAAGAAATATCTTCTGGCAAACTGAAGGCTTTTGAAGGCTCTTAGTTCAGTAGGAAACATAGAGCAGTGGTGAAGCTTCTGTTTTTTTCTTTCTACCTTTGAATAAACTAAAACTTGGTGGTAGGACTTATTCTGTCCTTCTTATGAGAAATGTTGGGTAACCTCAACTATTGTGAACTCAGGGACTCATCCTTATTTTAGTTTTCAGTACCAGCTCACACAATTATGTTCTAGACGCTTAAATTCATCCTGTAGTTTTTAATGCAGTGCATCATCACCGTTCTGGGTTTCATTATTGCCATGTCTCTTATGTATGCTTCCTTGCTTCTTTCCCTTACAAAAATCCTTTAACTTTGAGATCTCTTTACTACTTACGTTTCCCATGACCTGTTAGCTCTTCAGGGAAATTCCCGCTCTAATCTATTACTGTTTTGTGCTGTCTTTGCCCTAAGTACTTATATGGAATCCACTTATGCTGTACGGATCTCTTCTGGAGGATTCATGTCCTCTCTGTGGAACTCGAGAGGTGCTGTGCATTTAATTTCATCTGGTGGTTCTGATGTTTAATTCACTTTCACAGAGAGGTGAGGAAGCTGGTACAGAATAGCCTCCAGCCAGCTTGGGTCCCTAGATCCCTTGCCCAGTGACACTTCTCAGCATTCTGGCAGCAACCTCTTTTCATTTATTACATGTACTATTAATTCACCGTGGGGTCTGGTATTGATCATTCAGTCCCATTAAAATCAGCTATTTTAATTTTAACCCTTTTTGCTTGGAAGAACAGAACTTGTATCCTGAGGTGTTTCCCAATTACTGTCAAGTAGTTAATTCATCCCTTTAACATTCTTGACTGAGCTACGGTGCAAGAAATAAAAAGGAGCTTTCCTGAAGAGCTTGCAAAAGCACTGTCAGAATCTGTGCTGTACCAGCAAAGAGAAGGAAGACGGCAAAAAACAAAGGCTGTGACTGATTTCGTTCCTCATCCTGCTGGGTAGGGTGTTCCTGGGCAGTTCATTTATGTTTGATGTGATCAGCCAGGCTGCATCATTAAACTCCTCGGCCCTTTTGAATGGGGACTGCACCATATTAAATTTTACAACATGCAGTCTGTTGTTTCTTGTTGGCTTTCATTCTATGGCTGATTCTCTCTTTCTCATCTTTTCTGCTTTTTGGAGCTGTTTTAGGGGAAGGGATCTAAACACATGGATTTATTTACTGTCTATATGGACAGTTTAGATTTATTTAATCCACCTTAATTATTCCTGCCAGTCTGTCTTTCTGCCAGTTTGGAATGTAGCTGGGACAAATATGTTCTGTCAGACACGTTCTTGGGTTGACCTTTTCTGAGTCAGTGACCGAATGCCAGTGATACTTTTGCTGTAAGATTATTTTTAAAACTCCACAAAAATTAAAAACAAATTTAGATTTCTGATTTCTGAAAACAAAACATGAGTATCTGGCTGTAGTGTATCTCCTCACTCTTCCCTCATAGGTGTAGAATTTGGAGGGGAATCAGCTTTCTGGCTAAAGGCTTTGGGACTGTGGCCCATGCTGCAGCTCAGGCCATCAAATTTCCTGCCTTCAGCAGTGAAATAAATGGTCAGCAGAACTTCTGTCAGCAATTTTGTGGTTTTATTTATGAGCTTCCACCACTTTTCTTCTGAGGTGAAGAGTTACTAGAAAACTTCTTCTCCCAATTCCATTTGGTATATCACCTCTATGCCTCACTGCAGCAGCAGAGAAGGGAAAGCATGGAGCTAAGTCGGAGGCCCATGGACACTGTTAAGATCTGGACCTTTAATATGAATGCATGTGGAATTCCTCAAGTTTCCTGAGACCTGCAACTCCATTCTGAGGCTTAACCTGGATGTGAAGACTCTTACAGAAAGAAAACTTCCCTTAAGCAGAGGTTAAGTCTTGTGACTTAGGGCCCTGCAAAGACAGACCAATGCTGCCAAGCAAGTGGCATCAAAATTGGACAGTGGATTCTCTGTTTCTACCATGAGGAAAGTTTTTCGTGGCTCCTCTTCTCACAGCAGCCTTTCAATGTTCTGCATTAAGCTCTGCCACAAATCTCACTTTTCACAAATGCTTGGACCACCAGTATTGGGATCAAACAGAACAGTCTGACTTGTACGCCACAGAGCTGCACTTTGAGGGCTTAGAGTCTGACCGGGCGAAAAGAATGTGTCTGTCTTTCCTCTCAATGGGCTTGCTCAGTGCTTCAGGCAATCTGTGACCAAATGAAAGGCGTATGACCTCTTCATTCCCCATGCAGCTGAATCATCAGGGGATTAGAATGTAAATAGGAAAACATTTCTTATGTTTTAAAGTGACTCCACTTTTCGGGGCTCAGGTGACTAGCATGCTATCTCCTGTCTGCAACTAGCCAGGGAGAATCCTCCACACTGCCATGAGGGGGTACAACCCTGCCCAGTTCCTTCTGGAAAGAAGGCCATTGGTCCCTTGTGAGAAACTCCTTACAACATAAAATCTTCTATCTCAAGCACTGTAAAAGAAAAAGTTTCTTATTGAAACTCCTTTTGAGCATCTCATAGTAGCTAAATGAAAATCTATAGTTAAGGTATTAAAAAATCAAGTTTGAGAAACAGGAAAAGTACAGGTTTTCTTTCCCTGAGGTCACACGCTGATTCTGTACAAACTCTCCTTTGTCACACAGACACTGAATAACAACCTGCAGTTTGCAGAGTTGAGACACAGAGGAAGAGTGTGGATATAGAGAACTTTAATCCTCTAACTCTCATTCCTGCTCTGTGGTGCCGGTATTTCTGTGGTTTTAGTACAGGACCACGGGTTATCTTTAACCCTCTGACTGTCAGGTGTGGGGAGCTGGAGAGAGCCTGTGTCGTTCCACAGAGGACAGTGTGCTCATCTTGGCCACCAGCTCTGTAATATGAGAGCACGTGTCTGCTACATGAAATGATGGGAGGG
>NW_010431638.1:39882-57201 GCF_000710305.1 Buceros rhinoceros silvestris
AGAGACCTTTTCCACCTTTATCCTGAGCCACCTTCCACCCCTTTTTATGCATCTGAATTCAGGGGGGTGCCCCTCTGAAGTTCAGGGAAGTATTAGGTAGAAAAGAAGACAGAGTTCAGCCTTCACTCTCAAATGAAGCATTGTGTGTGGCTTACTTGTGCTCAGACTGAGGAGCATTGTGATGAAAACACCATTTTATGGGGAGGTCAGTCTTGATATCTGGCAGTTATTGTAAATAGTAGCAGTGACTATTGGGTCCTGTTAACCGTGTCTATCATGAATAATTGTATATTACAATTAAGCATCTTAGAAACATGGGCGTAGGTTTTCCTAGTGTTCCTTTGGCAAACACACTTATGATTGTCTCAGATGTCGATAAGTCAACTGACTTAGTCATAGATAAAGTATCCCAAACTTTGTGATTTTCATTACCTGTGAAAGTTGAATTTTATTCTTTCCCTTGTGCACATAAAGTGTATTATGTCTCTTGTCTGCAGCAAAAGTTGCTTGATCGCAACTTTTTTCTCACCTCAAGGCAAGTTCTTTGTGTGCATACTGGAAAATAATTTCTACCTCGTGTTAGAACCCTTACAGCTTATTTGGAAGGCTTGGCTTTATGAAATCTCAAACAACGTGGTAACCATGTCAATCATATCCTGTTCATCTTGCTCCTCTCAGAATGACTCATGGTCTCAAATTACTGCAAGTAAGATACTAGAATCACTCAGCAGTTGGCATCCTAGAAATTTCTAGCAAAGTATGAAACAAAATTCCTTCTTCAAAGTCCTCTACTGACATTCCTGGAAAAGGCATGAGACACATTTGATTTGGAAAGCAAGTTAAAATATGCCTGCTGGCACTGTTTGTGTACGAAGTTGCTGCTTGATCTGTTCTGACATCATCCTAAACGGTGTAAACTTCTGTTTAATGTGAAAGATATTGCTATATTCAAGTGTTCTAATGGAAAATTTGTTAGATGAGAAATTCTCATTCTTTAAACATTGTTGATCAGCTCATCTGGAATAAAATTTCTGGACCTTCTGATTGACAAGGGTTTTATTAATGTAGTTCTGGGTAGAGCAGAATGAGCATTCGATCAGTTTATGCTGTTTTGCCCTCCTAGGAAGTAACATTATATTTATTCAATAACAATTTATTTATCTCCTCTTACTAGAAGAGTCTCACTCTGTGTACTTTTTATGAGCCAACTTCATTTCAGTTCATTATATTGTTTTACAGATTTGCACACACACTGGGTTACAGTTCTAAGCTAGGTGCCTTTTGCTGATGAGCGTCAACTGCATCTTCACCAGTGTTTCTCTCTCAGGAACTGCTTCAGGTGTTCCTGATGTTCGGTTGATACTTGTCAGGGCTGAGCTCAGCTGCATTTAAAAACATGCTGGAACAGACATCGTTTCAGAAACCCTTAATGGTAACAGCACCTTTTCACAAATGCAACAGCCATTAATCACACAAGGGATGTTATTTCAATGCCAAAGACTAGAAGTGGGTGGCCATACATCTTCCTTGTTGCTTATCTGTCAGTGTCAGTGCACCAGTATCAATGTTTTTTACTCAATATGCAACAGTAGGAACCTGAATGAGGAAAGGCAGACTGTTGCTAGGAATCTCAGATATTCTGATGGTTATTCTCAAAGTTAGCATGTCAGTGTTATTTTTTAAAAGACCGTAGGGGTTCTTATTCTTTGAGCATTATTTAATGAATTGTCAATTCATGTCAAGATTTTTAAAAACCTTCTGAAGCTTTAAACAATTAAGAAAACTCTTTTAACATGCACCTATTGGCTTTCTAGCTCTACTACCAAATGACTTGAAATAAATAAATCATGAAAACAGCCTGATACTTTGCAGACAAAAGTGTGCATTGATGAGGAATGAAGGAGTTGATTCAGTTAGGGTAGCAGTGAATGCTGTTAGAAATGACAGGTATGTGCAAAAATGCAAGCCTGGCATATCAGACTCCACTCTAACAAATACCAGTACATTTCAAAGGGCATTTGAAATATGTTTCTTTGTTTGCAGGTGCATTACACCTTACAGCTGTTACTCTGTTTTGTAGTATTTTAGCTTTTAAATGGTGAATTTGTGTATCAGAAGAGCCAAAAGAGACTGAGACTGTATTTTAATAAAGGCTTCAGGATACTAAATTCCACAGAAGTGCCTAAAAAGGTGCAGCCTCTGATCTGATTTAATTAGAAACAGTGTCAGGTTGGAGGACAAACAATATAGGTTGAATTGTCAGCTTTCTGTGTGGCTTTCTGCATAAACCAGCCCCATAACCAGGCTTCCAGTGTGTTTTCTTTTTCCTTTTAAGATAACAAGAGCCCTGATTTTACATAAGCTAAGAAAATAAGGAAATATATAAAATGAATTTGCTATCTAAGTCAGAGGATGGACAATAGTTTATCACGTAGGGCTTCACAGCTGCCTCATAAGGCTGGTATATGTCCTATGCCTGCTCACAGCAGCGTAGTTTATAGGTGTATAAACAGATTAGTATCTTTTCTCTAAAATACCTGGCATGCATTTGCCCTACAAATCCCTAGAGTCCCTGATAAATATGCAGTATCAAGCTCATTTCTTTAAAGAAACGTTGGTACTTACTCTGTGCTGCTTTGAAATAAAAAGCTTTCCTCCTTAAGCTGTGTGAGGAAAAACATGACCCCCAAAACTTTCCTATTTTTTTAAATACATGAACCTGGCTGTTTTGTGATTTGTCTCGCTCATCTTTTTTTCTGTTTATTTGTTTTAGAAATGCACAGTTTTGCTGAAGAGTTCATTTCTTCTGTGCTGGAATTTTCCAAGCTGAAGTTTCACAGAATGTCTTGCATATAAACTTTGGCTCATCTATTGAGCTTGTCAGGGCATATTTCCTTTTAAAGTTCAAAACAGTCTTGTAGGTGCCATATTTTCTTCTCAGTGCGGTATGTGATGATACTTGTTCCTGGGGAGATTCACAGGACAAGCTATGATTCATCTTTATTTTTTTTTTTTAATAATTTCACAGATGATGTACAGGATTTCAGATTTTTTTAATTCCCGGTTTGCATCAGTTCAGGCACATGCACCCATATATATTCATATTAAGCTGCTTCTGAAGGAGAAAGTGCATTTGCAACCTGTACCTCTACCTAGCTGTCCACCTACCTAAGGAAATAACCTTAGGCTCTAACACCACAGTGTTGTGCTTTGTGACCCAGCTGAACAGCAGTAGGAACTGAAACAGAACAAAAAAGCTACAGTTGTATGCTTTCTAGTGTTACAGCAGAAAACTGTGTGCCTGACATCTTCTCCTGCTGAGAATCATTAATGAAGTGCAGCGTTTACCAAATATAACCCGGTTGTTTCTCTGACCACTTAAAATAATAGCGTAACCCTACCTGCTTGGTCGCACTGCTCAGTTAGGTTTGTCCAAGGAGCTTGCCCTTGGTCAAACCCTGTTGTGTTTAGTGCATAAGTGGAAAATACATAAACAGCTACAGAACTTCAAAGTTTTCGTAGTTAGAAATGTCAGTAACCGTTATTTCGTGTTTCTGAAGTCATGCTAAGGAGACTGCGTTGCTGTGATGAAGGTGTGTTGCTGCCATAGGATGGCTTTAATTTCAACTCTACTGGCAGATGTTTAGGTGTGCAGATTCCTGTGTGCAATCCAACTTGGTGTGCAAAGTTCTACAGAGCTCAGAATAAAATACTAATTACAGCCTTACTGCTTGAATTCTGTTACAAGTACCTTCTATTATGTTTTTTCTTACTTCTCAGGTGTTTTTTAGGGAAATTAAGTGGTTGGGCCTTTTTTTCAAGCAATAGTGCAAGCAGTATCAAAGGCTTGAAATTCACTTAGTTTTGAAGTTTAATGCATATGAGTAAGGAGGAAATCTTGTGTTCTAGGAATTAAGTGTGGAGTTAATTTAAAAAATTACATTCATGCATAATTGTAAATAAAAGTATTTTTATAAAAGGCACAGGTACTTAGGATGACACACCATTTTTCATATTAAAGAGTGACAATCATCTAGTCAGAAACTGTAAGCTCCTGTTTCCTAGAATGCTGTCACTGGAATTAAAGTTGGACTGGAAGACAATGAGCTTGCACAATGTGGGCTCTGTGTAGAAGGAGGTGAAGTGTGAGCTGAATGGCACGTTATAGTTGCATGAAATGTATTACATCCACGAGACTGATATTTTAAGGAAGCTTTCTGAGATGGAAACAGTTTGACTTTTGTCGAGTCTGTGTATTACTAGTGACTACCAACTTTGATAGCACTTGAAGATGCCAAGTGAGGTACACACTCAGACTTCATCCAGTTCCCCAGAATTAGTTGCTTAATAATCTGCTTGACCTTTGTGGTGAGTCATGGTAAGATGGTTCCCGTATGTATTACTAAGTCAGAAAAGATAGAAAGAGTATTAATGAAGTTGTAAATATCAGAGCTGCTGGAGAGTATTTACAAGCTTGTGAGGATGTATCACTGTTGATTTATGGAGATATTAAACTTTAATAATTACTAAATGCATGGGAGCATTGTCCACAGTTTTGAAAACGTTTCTTCATGGAGATCAAGATAGTGTGAGACCTGGGTGTAACCTATGTTTATCATACAGCTTCACGCGTGCGGGAGTCGCAGCATTGCCTGAGTATTTGAATGTACGAAAGTATGTGAAAATGCAAGCTTCAAATTATACCCGTTTTAACTGTACTTGAAGAATTCTCAATGCTGTGTTTAATTTGTCTATTATAGTTCAATCTTTTTGTTAGGAACTGCTGCAAAGCTATTCAAGTAACTGAGCATTTATTTTTAGAGCTGTAGGTCAGCAAGTGAACTTCTTGTTACAGCAGAGATAGTGGTATAATGCTTCATTGTAGCTACCAAAATCAATCTCATGCAGCTAATACCATGCCCCTGGGAATAGCCATCCTTACTGTAATACTTAGACTTTACGATAATGTGTCAGAATGGAGACAAAATATTTCAATACTGAAATTACAGGATTCATCATCATATAAACACAGATGTAGAATGACCTGTAAGACTATTTTTAAATGCAATATACTTCACACTGTAAAAATTAAAGAGGTTGGTTATTATACCTATTACATAACACTGCTGCTAAACACAAACAACAATTCAGGTACGCTGCCTCAGACCAGTGTAGTGGGGCCATTTATATGATGCGGTCTATTGCGGTAAAAGCACCCAGATGGCAGATTGCTCTGTCACAGAGCTGACGAGGAAAGGAGGTATCAGGGACTGACATGTATCTGAAGTAAAATCAGAAGTAGCTAGACAACATGAGCTTTAAAAATCCAGCTTCCACTGTTACAGTCACTGGGGCAGGTCCAATGAACTTTTGCTCTGAAATCTTTTTTTTTTTTTTTGTCAGACTTAACAGTGAGAGGATAAGGAGATCAACACATTGCAAACTGAAGGAAGAGAAATATCTGCTATAAACCTATTACTGTTGTAAAAGGTCTAATGAGCTCCTGCTTTGTAACACAGCCTGCGAAATAGAGAGTTTCAGTCTCTTTGCCTTGTGTTTAGATCTGATAAGCAAATGTTAACACTCCCACTCCCAAGCTCTGTGTTAAAGCAAGGAGAATAACATTTGCAGATTGCATTTGTGATCGTTAAGATTAGACCTGTACGCTACTGGATTGTCTGGAAGTGTAAACTAGATTTAGATCTGTCTTTTTGCCCAACTGAACCAAGCTCATGATTTGTTCCGGTGAACTATGGGAGGAGAAGTGATACATGATCTAGCACGAAGTCCTTTGGGATAAAGTTAACAACATTTTTGAACGTGTCTGAACTAGCAGAATGGCTTAAAGCCAGCCATTTTGTTATTGGCTTGATCCGTTCAGGCCATCCAAAAATTCAGTGTAATTTATTTTTTAATCATGGATCCAGCAGCAAAGTTTTCTATTGCTTGTGACTTGCACCTCTAGATGTGTCAGCCCCATGCTGGCAGCTGGAATGTGTGTGGAAAATCAGAACTTGCAGGGATTGAGAATGGAAGGAAAGAAAAGATGTGCCTCCTGAAAAGTTCTAGTTGAAAAAAGAAGAGTTTTCAAAAGTCAAAACAAGCCCTTGAGGTTTCTCTGCTGTTCAGATTGGATCACAGGGTAAAAACTGATGAGCAGCTCTTTCTTCTAACTTCAGATGCAGTTAGCAGCAGTGGAGTGTCTCACTGATCTAAAGAGTGTGCACGACACATCTGTCAGCATCCTCAAGGCAGTTTGAAGTTAGGTACAAACTAGGATAGCTATGCACATTTTGTGACTTACCGCCACTGTTTATTATCAACTATTATCGACAAATCTGCATTATAATTATGTTTTAATATACATTTTGGTCTCTTAAGATCTGTTGCAGCAGAGGCATCAGTTAAGGGCTGAGGGAAGGGGTGCAGTTGGAACGTGATATTTTCTTCTGGATCTTAGCACTTGGCTGCCAGGGTTTTTTTTCAGTCTTTGCTCTTGAGCTTGGTGCCTGTAATCCTGTTGTCAGTTAACCCCACCCCACACAGCCACTTGTTCGCTTCCCTGCAGTGGAATAGGGGAAAGAATAGGAGGGTGAAAAAGCAAAAACTCACGGGTTGAGATAAAGACAGTTTAATAGGTAAAGCAAAAACTATGTGTGCCAGCAAGGCAAAATCAGGAATTCATTCACTGCTTCCCACTGGCAGGCAGGTGTTCAGCCACCTGCAGGAAACAGGGCTCCATCACGTGTAGCCGTTTCCTTGGGAAGACAAAATCCGTTACTCCAAGTGTTTTATTTTCCTCCTTCTTGCCCCGGATTTATACTGTGGGACGTGATGTCTCAGGGTATGGAATATCCTTTGGTCAGCTGGGGTCAGCTGTTCTGGCTGTTGAATTGACTTTGAGTAAGTCATTTTACTTTTCTACAGCTCAGTTTCTCAATCAATATAACAAATATTCCATACCTAATTTGTAAACCCCTTTGAGATCTAATTATGAAAAGCAGTATATAAGAAGTAAAGTTACTACTGGAGACTGTAAGATATGCAAAACCAGGTAAGCTAAAAATCTAACAGAATTATAACTTCTGTATTTTCATCTAGAAAAAGCCAAAGTTAGTCAAGTTTAATTTAACAAAATTACCTTAGATCTGAACTCTGCTGCCAGTCCCGATGAAGATGGCATCTTGCTGTTCTGCAGTGCCAGCCAAAGAGTGGGCTCAGGGTTTGGATTGCAAAAGATCAAATACAGTGGGAAATGGCTGGTGGTCCACACCTGCAGATCGGGCAGTCTGTAGTAGTAACTCTGGAGTAGCTTTCCTGTTGTTTCTCTCTGCAGAATTTCTTGTACAGTACCTGGATTCATCCAGGCTGTTCTGCATGGGGTTGTTTCGCGGGATTGGTATGTGCACTTCATGTACTGATCCAGGCCAAATGACGTGGAGTTGCAAAGGAGGAGGCTCAGCCCAAAAATCTTGTTCTAAACTAAAATTCATGATCAAAAACTTGTGCCTTATAGCAGGAAAAAACAAAACAAACCACACCAAATAACAACCAAACCAAACCAGCTCTAGAACAATACTAACCTTGGTGATTTGAATTCCAAATGGGAACTTCGGTGTTTTTTTGAGGTGTGTGAAACTGGCTGATTTTTAGGAAAATCTGCAAGCTGCATGTTCTGGCCCTTGTCTATCTGGAGTTCAGATCCACGGGAGTATTTTAGGTGTATCTATAGCGGTGGGATAAGAAAGGAGAATTACCAGGTGAGGGGAGGAACAGGAGGAGGACATAGATGGGACGAGAAGGTTCCAACCTTGAACACTTTTGTCTTTAAAACTTGCAACCGAATATATAAAATTTATGTATGTATCATTCATGTCTGTGCTCTTCAGACTGGTTTTGATGAATTGCTGACTGAAATCTAAGAACACTTTCAAAACACTACCTTTTTTCTTTGTGGATATTATTTTTAAATAGAAGTATTTCTGTATTTTGAAAGATTATTTGGGTGTTTTGCTTTTGATTGTTTTGAATTTTAATAGGCCAGGTGTCTGTCTACATTAAAAAATAAATTAAAAAATGAACGTGGGAGTTTTTGAGACAACACTTTATCCCAGTTGTTAGTGAAAAGTCTTTCACAGTCTCTTTGTAGGTCATAAACAATATGTTGAAAGATCTGGATGAGGAGAGGAAATATTATTTCTAACTTCTTCTCATTCAGTTTTAATATGGTTCAAATAAAGATGTTTTTTAAAGGGATATTAAGAGGGTTTTTTTAATTTTCAGAGATATTACTGTCCTTAAAAACGTAACATGTTTTCCATTGTTAGTATTTGAAGTGTATCAGCTTTGTTCTGGCAGATGACACACTGCTTCAAGTTTCAAATATCCACTAATTCATGCAGCATTTAAAATCAAACATTCTAAACAGGTGCCACCTGATATAACTCATTTTGATTTTGACTTGATGAGCCTGAGACTGGGATATTATTTGCATATATTTCTTCTTTTTCCTTATCTTGGATATTGGAACCACCATGTTTTGCAAAAATTTTATACCCAAAGTAGTTTTCAAAAACAAAAGTGCCCCAGGCCTTCTAGAGGTTTTAATCATAAAACTGGGTGTGTTGAAAAGTGTCTCATTTTGCAAGTGTGTTTTGGTGCTTTTGGTGAAGTAATTTTTTTGTTCACTTAGCACACTTCTTGGTAAAATATACTGGGCTATTTCAGTTACTTTGTTTTGATTTGCATCAGCTTAATACAAGATTTGGTGTGTGATCTTGTGTGGATTTAGAAATACACAAGCCCAAAATCTGCTGGCGAGTAGGAAATCTGCTTTGCAATTGCATGCTGTAACCAGAGCTGCTGTAGCCAGAGCTTTTCAGATCAACATTCCACTTCATGAAAGATTTTGGCCTTTTTTTAAACCCATTCAGCTGAAAATTATTTAGCCTGAAGTTTGTCTTGACCTATTTCTTTGCGAGTAAACAATTCAAAACATTTTATTACTGAATTATAAATATTGATTGGTGCTTTATCATCATTCACGCTTCAAAGGTAGTAGTTAAATTTTGGGGGTTTACCACTGTTACTACTAAATTATCTGTGTGATGACTTGATAGGTACCTCCAGGAGGTTGTTGCTAATACTTAATGGTTTTATTCAGAAAAACCTAAGAGCTAAATCTGCAAAAATAGATTTTGAGTTAAAAGTCTCATTTGAACAAATTGCTCTGTATCTGCAGTTGAAACATCAACTTTCCAGTGTATGGAAAGAACTTTTTGCAACTAAGAGCATCCTGTCTTGTCTTGAAAAATGGTCTCTTCAGTTCCTGAAGTAATACACTCAGTCTCATGTCAGACACTCCTGTGTGACAGGAGAGGTCGCTGATCTCTGTTATACTTTGGGACTAGCAAGTTTCTCAAGAATTATTGCAGTAATCAACCATGGGAGTGATGAGGCATACAAACAGCATAAAGCTAACTGAAGTGCAAATGAAAAGTTGCATTGCTAGACACTGAGACTGTTCAGCTACAATTTCAGGACCTGAGGAAAGCTACACAAATTTTTCAGGACTGTTTCCTGTGGGTCTTGACCACTTCTGAAAAATAAATTTACCCCATTTCAAGTGTGTAGCTGAGGCTTACTGTATGTCAGATACCTGACCTGTAATTTGTTGCTCACTGGAAATGCTCATGGGAAGATCTAGGTTAGTATCAGGAAAAACTTTACAGAGAGGATTGTGAAGCATTGGAACAGGCTGCCCAGGGAGGTGGCAGAGTCCCCGTCCCTGGAGGGGTTTAAAAGTTGTGGAGATGTGGCGCTGAGGGACATGGTTTAGGGACCCTGCCAGTGCAGGGTGAACGGTTGGGCTTGATGATCCTAAAGGTCTCTTCCAACCAGATGATTCTATGCAGAAGCTTTGCTATGATTGGAGCATAAACTGTGCTTATACTGAAGTTAATAATAAAATCCTCTCTAAATTCAGAATCAGACATATTTTTTAAAGGAATGACTGAAATCAGAAATAATATATACTCCAAGCCAGAAAGGGCAGCGGTGATATTTAAAAATAAAAAATCAAAATGATGTTTAGAGGGACCAATCAGGCTCAGATTGTCCTGTGCCAAATATAGCTGTAGCCAGCAATGCTCCTACAATGGTGATGTTCGGGGTTTTTTTTAAATGGCAAGTAGAGAGGATGCTGCTTGTGAATCTAGAGAAAATGACATAGAGCTAAGTATTTTTCTCACCTGAAAAGAGAAATTATGATTGCAAATAATAACTTAAAGCAATGGTATTAAATAACAAAGGGGCTCAGTTGAATCTTGTAATGTGCTGTACACGTGAAGAAAACATAGATATAAGTTACCTGAAAAGGGTACTTATGTGTTAGAAAGAAAATGAAAGGTTGCCACTAAGATAATTAGGGAGAAGCCCGGGATGCTAGTCAGATTACAGCACGGGACTCTTTTATCTTGTTATATAGAGTATGAAAGAAGAATATAATTGTACAGGACTGAACACAGACAGTAGCTGAAGACTTGTTTTTAGTGCTTTAGACAACTCTATAATCAGCCTGAAATTTCTGAAACATAAACCAAAATGAGATCTATTTATACAAATGTATTTTAAAAAATTTAACTCAAAAGATGAGAAGAGGAAGAAATGGTTGCAAGGCCCATTTCAGACATCATTGAGCCAGTGGCTGTTACAATAGTACAGTGTTTTAGTTATGATCTAGGTTTTCTTGCGTGCAGGAATCTTAATTGTCGCTTCCTTATAGAAGATTGTAAACTCTAAAGGTAAGGGAGTGACACTAAAGCTCACATGTAGATTCAACTCTATTTTCAACTTTCTGGAAATGAATGTTAAAGCATTCTTTAGCAGGGGCAGGACATGGTTCTGTTTCAGTATTTTTCTTGTTGTCTTGAATGAAGTAGAAAGCATTTGGATGACTTTAGTGTCCTTTAGATATGAAATAAATAATCTGTGCTCTTGGGACCTAGAGGCAAAAAAAAAAAGAAATTGTTGATTTGTAATTAAAAAAGCAACATCTTCAAAGTGTAATAATTTGTATTTTAAGAACGCATAAGGTATGCATTAAATCTTTCAAATGACTGCACATTACCTGTACTGAGAGTAATGAAGCCACCATAACACTATCAAAACTGCGTGTCTACTTGCTGATATATCTCTGTAGTCCCCAGAGGAAATAACCTGCATAACCAAATATACCAAATGACCTTACAGCAAGTGAGTCAAGAATCCCCCAAAGCCCTTGCAGGTGATCAATAAAGTGAGAGATGCCAATGACTGGTAGGTGAACATTTCTCACAAAATAACCACTCTGTCTCTGATGAATCAGTCCTGACCCTCAAGGGACATCTACAAAGCACCTTCAAAAGTTAAGTCTCCATATTAAAATTCATGAATCTGTTAAAAGGTAAAAATGATAGATTTGTTAGAGATACTGGTTTTATAGGCATTACCATTTTCTTAACCTCTTTCCTGATTTCTCCTATATCTCCACCTCCCTAATAAGTCTGTGTGCTTCAGGAGATCAGTTACTTTGTTTTAACAGATCAAGTTGCGTCTCCTCTTTCTTTTGTTAGCAAGCTTTCTTACAGAGATAGGAGCTACTTTTAGTTCTTTCAGATGACTTCGTTAACACATTAGTTAAACTCAGAGCAACTAATCTTTGAAGATTGCTGCTTCTATTTCAGACCGGAAGAAATGCTTGATATGCCTGAGGGTGTGTCTCTTCCTTCCCACATGTGGTGGTTCATCTAATAACAGGTATCACATCCCACCATAAGCTTCACCTCTCTTATGCTAACAAGAAAATTACTTCTTTGTGTGTGCAAAATGCTGGCAATTGTGTAATTCGCTCTCCTGATATTTCTTAAAATTGGCATTTGAAGTTCAGCTTAGAATATATAAATATTCAGTAGGATTCAGATATCTATATTATTAATAAAAGTATATGGGATTGAGAGGGGTAACTGCTAAACAGATAAAATTAGAAAACATAATGAAAAGCAGAGAGAGTAAACAGAAAGCGGTAGCTTTCCTAATGGAGGTGTAGACCCTGAAAACTGCAAACCAAACCTTTATATGGCAAAGAGTACAGAACATATGCTGGATACCTGCTCCAGTTTGGGAGCTATTCAGAGGCAGGACAGGAAGGTGACTGTTCAGGGTGCCTGAAGATGGATGGAGATGGTGTGGTCACGTGGATAGATCCTTGACTAGCATGAAATGCACAGTGGGCTGCAGAGAAGAGTGGACATTGTAGTGTTGTGTTACGGTGAGGCCCGCTGCTCTCTTCATCCTGTACCATTTGATTATACATTTTTCTGCTCTAATACTTTCAAATCAGAACATAGTTATTTTTAGATGGGCACAGTATTTTACCATTGTGTACTCCACTATTTTCTTAGGAAGTGTTATTTTAAAAAGGACAGTGGCTGCTGACTTCTCCAAGAGCAGTTTTACTAAAAGTGAGTGTTTAGTAGAAGTGAAAAAGTCTTTCGCCTTTCACAGAACATACCTACTTATGCTGTGGCGAATCATTAGTTAATGTGTTCAGTTGATTATTGTCCCATCGCTCCATATATTTTCATACATTTTCAGCATCCAGGTGTCAGCAGAGGAAAACCTGAGCACCATCGTAAAACGTGTTGAAAACCTACTAGGGAAAATTACATTGGGGAGAACAAAAAACATCTGAATTCTTTATGAAAAGAAAAATTATTTATTAAGATAAATTATTAAATCACTGCTGACTTAGAAGCAGCTATTCTAGGGGTAATTTATAAATGGGGAAAAGGAGGCCTAATTTTTTCACTACTGTTCTCTTTTCTTTGTTATATGGGCTGTGTGACCAACAAATGGTTCATTGAAATTACATCCTCTTTATAGATCTTCAGATGTATCTTTGAGCTTTGTTGATAATATTAATGCCCCGAACACATATATTAATTTTGTATGTGAGCTTCAGGATCATTCTAATAGTGTTTTCTCATTAATTTCTATTTGACATTGCAGGAAAGATTTGGTTTGAGTTTGGTCTGAGTAGATAAGCCGTGACTTTTGTCAGTGCACTGGGGTGTTACTTCAGTTACTGTTACAACTTCCCCATCATCTTTGCTGCTTCAGTATTTCTCTAAGTAACTTCTACTGTTGTGCATTATGATCAAATTCATTTGATTAATCTTAAACTAGACTTATATCAAGTCTTGACACATTGTAAACTCAGTGGTAACTAAATTCATGCCTTATGTTATACTAAATCTTTATTTCCACACAGAAGAGTATAATGTATTTATTTGCTTAGCGTTTGTATCAAGCAAGGTGCACGTTTCCTCCTCCTTTGCTTTTCTTGGCAGCGTTCCCCTTTTGCATTTTCGCAGTACCTCAAACTTGACTTTAAAAGGTAAGGGTGGAGCAGCTGTCCACAAAATCACACTGAGCTGGAACCTGTGATGTAAAATGCAGGCTGTGTGAGGGATCAAGGAGTGGAGCCTATTGTGCTGTTTATGCCTTCCTGATAGAGTTGTGATGTGTTGAACTATTTATGCACTACAGTGCAGTTGTTTAAAGAAGTACCAAATTAAACACCATACTGCCATAGGGGCTCTGACCAGTGTAATTAGTCTGGACTTACTACTGTAATAAATTACACTGAGGAAAAGCAAGGGACATCAGATTCACATTGTGTTAATGACTATTTCTAGATCTTTAAAGATGGCTCAGAGCATGTGTCTATACACTAAAAATATGAAAACAGAGAGGAGAAGTCAAAATTACTGATGGTTTGAGAGGTTTACATATGATGCGTTACTACAAAGAAAAGCAATTCTGAAGAAGAGTTGGAAGGCATTGATTGAAGGATGTAAAAATGTGAAAGCCAGCCTGTCTTTTCTAGCTGGTGTAACATGAGAAGAGGAACAGTATTTGAGCTCTGAGAGCACAATATGTTTAGCAACAGTGAAAAAGAGGATGCCTTGCACAGCATGTTGCCTATCTTCTATTTTTGGGGTGGGTTTTTTATGACTTTGGATTCTGTTGTCTTGTGTCCCAGAAGTTGTTCTCTGTATCGCTGACATGCTGCTCTTCCTGTTGTGCTTCGTCATGGGGGGCACAGTGCCCAAGGGTGCTCCTTACGCCCTTGAGTTTCAGCCATTGTCTTAGGACTGATTAAAAGATAATGGTGTGGATCCCACTATCTGCCAACGGGATCAAAGAGGTTCCCCTTTACCTCCAAAGCCACAGCTTAAGTAACAGTTCAACATGGACTGTTGTATTTATTTTTCTGTACCTCAATACTGAAATTAAGGTGGGCAGAGAAGCTCTAGACTAAATTTTTGGAGGGATTTATGTGCCTAATGATGCAAATAGATGTGTAATGATGTTTAAAGAAATGCCTGTTTGTTTTCTCCTAATTTCAATAGTTATATCCTGGGATATAGTTTTTTAGACAAATTATTTGCATAATAGGTGACATTTTTTATTTGAGGTACAGTAAGATAACTCTAAGCTGCTCGATTGCATACCGAGGGAGAGATCTGAAATTTAATTGACGTGGAAGAGAATAATTTTGCTTCTTCATTTTATCTGTTGAACTCTTGATCAGTTGTGATGGTCAGTATGTACCAATGGAATCCTCTTCCAGGTAGTGAATGAAAAGTGTTTTATTTAAAAAGTAGATAACTTAAGAAGTTACTTCCCCATTGCACCAGTAGGCTTTCAGTCCTTGTTTTACCAGTAATTCCACGTGGTTTTGTTGCCCTAGACTTCAAATAAACCACAGTGTTTTAAATAATCTATATCCCTCCAGCTGTTGGCAATAGGAAAACTGGCTGAAATCATTAAACTGCTCTAACTTGGGAAACTTCACCAAGTATGCAGAATAGTTGTTATCCATCCTGTTTTGTAACAGTGCCAGACCATGTTCTTTTGAAATGCATGAGATGGAAACCCCATTCTCTGCAAGAGGAAGCACCTTTCACTTTGCAGGGTTGTCTCAGACCAGGGGGTATTTTATCCCCTTAATGCACTTGCATAACTGCCATTAACATTGATGGCAATTACATGCACTCACTGAGAGGTGAATACACCCTTTTGTTGAAATGAGCGATCCATTGCGACAGATTTTCCAGTGATGTTAAATCAAATTTAGATTGCTATCCTCATGTCACTAATGCTACTTTTAGTATCTTCGTTGCTTGTAGTTTATATCAACGAAAATTCACCATGTAGCTCTATATTAGGTCATGTGTTTCTTATAATGGAAGATCCCATTTACAGTGCTCTAGAAAAACTACATTTTAAACGGGGAGCTTGTCCATGTTCCTCTGCGGTGTGAAGTGTGAACCACTGTGGACAAACATTGTATTTCCTTTTGGCTTGGTGGCTGCTGTTTGTGGTCCCTTCAGAGATAGCTTGTAGACTGTTCGCCTGTGGTTAGGACAGAGGAATGCTGGGCTCCTGGTTCTGCTCCTGGCCTTCTTGCTCAAAGTTTGGCTCTGGGTGACTCAGCTGCCTTATCTGACACTAATTCGTGTCTAAAATGTGCAGAAGCAGAAGGTCGTAGCCCACAGGTGTGTGGTTAAAATTAATTGTCTGTAAATTGTTTTATTGTGAGATGAAAGACTTTAGCAAAAGGTCAAGTGTTATCTCCGAAAGCAGTATAACAATTCAATCAAAATGTTAGCAAGATGCAGCTCCTGTTTTACACGCTGCTTTGATATCAGTGCATCCCCCACTTAAGGAGCAGTTTATGCCAACACTGTTAGACTGTTGCAGCCCCTAGTGTGGACACGGTTGTAGTGGCATACGGTGCTTCACTGGTCTATTCCTGCCCGTACAAGAGCACACTTGGTACCTTCGCAGTGACGTACCTGGATTTGAAGGAATTGTGCCATTTCTTTTTCTGCTAATTCAGGGTCAGTCTATGTGTAGTGAAGAATGCAGCCAATGATAAAAAAAGGTTCAAGACGGGTAGTCTTCTCCAGCAGAGTCAGAGTTTGGTCATTGGAAGCACTGCCTGTTTTAAAGCAAAAATCCAAATAAATCATAGATGGAACAGAGGTGCATATATGTGTGCGTGTGTGCGTATATCCCGCATTGCTGTTCTGTGAGTCTCTTCTGCTCTGGCTTTTTTCCTTAAAACTATGACTAATAATTTCCTATAGCATTTTCAGGAGCCATCATATTTCCTCACTGGTTCTGCAGCTGTGCAAGTGTGTATTTTGACTTGAGCAGGGAAAGGATAGAATCTTCTTTTGCTAATCTATTTCTTACTCCTTCTCTTCCATTGATTGTTGTTCTTGCACAAGAAAACTATATCCTGTCCATTTTCAACCACATAAGCCATTTTTACCATAGCATCATTTTATGATAAAAATAGTGGTTTAAGTAATTTTTTTCTTCTTTCAGGTGTACATTTCCTAACACATATTTTAAAGATGCAAATCCAAACTAAAAGGTTACACTGGAATTTGTGATCTGTGGCCTCCTCCATGGCTAATTCAGTATTAGATGTAATAATAAATGTCAGGAAGTTCTGAGGTAACCTGTGTTGCATGTGTGACGCTTGTAGCATGGGAATGCTAGAAGAAAACGTTCTACTTTAATTTTTTAATGTATTACTCTACCTGTATCTTTGAAAAATACATATTTAAGTGGTCCTTAAAGAAGTCACTGAAGACTTTACATATTTAGATATTTTACAAACACTGTTAAATTCCAGGAGCAGAATGTAACCAGTACCAAGACAGTGCCAGCTGCAACTGCAGTCCCACCCTCGAAGAGCTTAGCTGAGCTTTCCTTAATTACTAATGAATAGCGGGCCCTTTACTTTCTGTTGCACAGGTGCAATGGGGTCCGTGTTACCATCAGTCTCCCTCCACAGGCGTCACAGGGGCAATTAATTCCCTGTCGCCACCTCTCACTGCACTATCCCTTTTGATTACAAAGGCTTTGTGCACCTGGCGGTAGTTCAGCGTCGGCCCTTTCGGCTTGGAGGGGGCGGCCTCTGTCGCCTCCCCGGTCCCTCCGGGAGCGCTGGGGTGCGGAGCTGCGCTGCGGGGGGCAGAGTCGCGGCGTTGCTGCCGCTGGACTTTGGGCGAGCCGGCGGCTGGTGGAACAGGTTTCCTCTCTGCGCGCCGCCGGGGCATTGCGTCAACCCTGGGAGGAGGATCCTCGAGGTAAATGAACTTTTTAAACGGGAAAAGGAGAAGAAGGGAGAGGAGGAAGAACAGGCGGGGGTAGCGGCCGCCCGAGCGCTTCCTCTAAAAGCTTGTTCGGGAAACGGGC
>NW_010431639.1:0-562 GCF_000710305.1 Buceros rhinoceros silvestris
CTTTGCTGTCACAGCCTGGAGGCACCTTTACAGCACACCGGGTGCCTCTTTGATGCCTTGTGCTGGTGGATCAGGGGCTTCAAGGGGGGGGTCTCTTCACCTTCACCCTGGACACGCTGCACCGTGCCCACGGGGCTTGGGACTGCTTTGACAACACTGATGGTCAAATTTATCAACACGTGAGCCTCTTCCCCATTGAAATACTGAACAGCTCGAGAAGGAAAAGCCTGTCCTGCATGTGGAGCTGGTGCTCACACTGCACCTTCCGCATGGACTGAGCTGGGTCCGCAAACGCACCTGAACCGGGGGCGTTGAACACTGTCAGCTGAACTGCTGCCCTCAGCTGTACTGCACATGCTGTGACTGTTCGTCGACTGTTGGCATTTCCCTTGTTCCTGTTTTACACTTTCTGTCCTCCCACTGCACCACGTAATAATCTGAATATTAACAGCAAAGGCGTTGAGTGGAACATCAAACAGAGGCTCTTTTCTCTCCCTGTGAGTTACAGGTCCGGTAGCTTAAAGAATGGCTAAGAGGTTTGGGCTTGAGCAGAAATAGTGTA